>NC_053023.1:548167101-548178554 GCF_003073215.2 Triticum urartu
CATATTTGAATAACATTTAATTTCATATCAAATCTTTGTCAGACAGCACCTACAGCATAATCACTAGCATCACACATAATTTCAAAGGGTAAATTCCAATCAGGTGGCTGAATGATAGGTGCAGAGATCAATGCTTTCTTAAGTATTTCAAATGCTTCTACACAATCATCATGAAAATTAAATGGTATATCTTTTTGTAATAAATTAGTCAGAGGCCGAGAAATTTTTGAGAAGTCCTTAATGAACCTCCTATAAAATCCGGCATGACTAAGGAAAATTCTTATACCTTTGATGTCCTTGGGACATGGCATCTTCTCAATAGCATCAACCTTGGCTTTATCAACCTCAATACCTCTTTCAGAAACTTTGTGCCCCAAGACAATATTTTCATTAACCATAAAGTGGCACTTTTCCCAATTCAAGACAAGATTAGTTTCTTCTCATCTCTGCAAAACTCGATCAAGGTTGCTCAAGAAATCACCAAAAGAAGATCCATAGACGGAGAAATCGTCCATGAAAACTTCACAAATCTTTTCACAAAAGTCAGATAATATAGCCATCATGCATCTTTGAAAAGTAGTAGGTGCATTACATAGACCAAAAGGCATACGTCTATAAGCAAAAGTACCAAAAGGGCAAGTAAAAGTAGTCTTTGATTGATCTTTGGCTGACACAGGTATTTGAGAGAAACCAGAATAACCATCTAGAGAGCAAAAATGTGTATGTTTGGATAATCTTTCTAGCATTTGATCGATAAAAGGTAAGGGATAATGATCCTTCTTAGTAGCCTTATTTAATTTGCGGAAATCAATTACCATCTTATAACCTATAATAATTCTTTGAGGAATCAATTCATCTTTATCATTAGGAACGACAGTAATACCTCCCTTCTTCGGTACACAATGGACAGCTTACCCACTGACTATCAGCAACGGGATAGATATTATACTGCCTCAAGGAGCTTTAGTATTTCCTTTCTTACCACTTCTTTCATTTTAGGATTCAGCCGTCGTTGATGATCACGAACTGGTTTAGCATCTTCTTCCAAATTAATTTTATGTTGACATAGAGTGGGACTAATGCCCTTAAGATCATCAAGAGTATACCCAATAGCAGCACGGTGCTTCTTCAGAGTTTTCAATAATCTCTCTTCTCATGCTCTGAAAGGTTAGCACTAATAATAACAGGATATATCTTTTTCTCATCAAGATAAGCATATTTAAGAGTATCAAGTAACGGTTTAAGCTCAAACACGGCATCACCCTTGGTGGAGGAGGATCCCCTAGGATTTCAAAAGGCAAATTGTGTTTCAGAATAGGTTCCTGTTTAAAGAATACTTCATCTATTTCCCTTCTTTCATTCATAAACATGTCATTTTCATGGTCTAGCAAATATTTTTCTAAAGGATCACTAGGAGGTACGGCAATAGAAGCAAGACCAGTAATTTCATCCTTACTAGGTAATTCTTCTTCACGGTGTTGTCTACTAAATTTAGAGAAATTAAATTCATGAGTCATATCATCTAAACTGATAGTAACAACATCCCTTTTGCAATCTATGGTAGCATTAAGAGTGTTTAAGAAGGGTCTACCAAATATAATGGGACAAAAGCTATCTTGTGGGGAACCAAGAACCAAACAATCAGCAGGATATTTAGTTTTCCCACACAAGACTTCAATATCTCTAACAATTCCCATTGCTCAAATAGTATCTCTATTGGCAAGTTTAATTGTGACATCAATATCTTCTAACTCAACAGGCGCAATATCATGCATAATTTCTCTATATAGGCTAATAGGTATTGCACTAGCACTGGCACCCACATCACATAAACCATGATAACAATGATCTCCTATTTTAACAGAAATAACAGGCATGCCTACCACAGGTCTAGGTTTATCTTTAGCACAAGGTTTAGCAATTCTAGCAGTTTCATCACAGAAATAAATAACATGCCCATCAATATTATCAGACAAGAGATCTTTAACAATAGCAATATCAGGTTCAACTTTAATTTGCTCATGAGGTGTATATGTTTTAATATTTCTTTTACGAACCACAGTTGAAGCTTTAGCATGATCCTTTATCCTAACAGGAAAAGGTGGTTTCTCAATATAAGAAGAAGGAACAATAGGATCATTATAAGTGACAATCTTTTCTTCAACTTTAATAGGTGCGGCTACTTTTACTTCTATGGGAGGATGATAATTAAACCACTTCTCCTTGGGGAGATCAACATAAGTAGCAAAAGATTCACAGAAAGAAGCTACTATCTCAGAGTCAAGTCCATATTTAGTGCTAAATTTACGGAAAACATAGGTATCCATAAAAGATTTAACATAATCAAACCTAGGTGTCATACCTGACTCCTTACCTTTGTCGAGGTCCCAATCTTCAGAGTTGCGTTTAATTCTTTCCAATAAATCCCATTTGAATTCAATAGTCTTCATCATAAAAGAGCCAGCACAAGAAGTATCAAGCACGGTGCGATTGGTATCAGAAAGCCAAGCATAAAAATTTTGAATAATCATTTCTCTTGAGAGCTCATGATTGGGGCATGAATATAACATTGATTTAAGCCTCCCCAAGCTTGAGCGATGCTTTCTCCTTCGCGAGGCAAAAATTTATATATATAATTGCGATCACGATGAACCAGATGCATAGGATAAAACTTCTGATGAAATTCCAATTTCAACTGTTTGTAATTCCAAGACCCCATATCATCACATCGCCTATACCATGTCGATGCATCTCCCTTCAAAGATAAAGGGAAGACCTTCTTCTTAACAACATCTTCGGGTACACCTGCAAGCTTAAATAATCCACAAACTTCATCCACATATATTAGATGCTCATGAGGATGTTTTGTTCCATCTCCTAAAAAGGGATTAGCTAGCAGTTTTTCTATCATACCCGAAGGAATTTCAAAGCAGACATTTTCATTTTCAGTAGGTTGAGGAGCAACTCTTTGCTCTACTGGTCGGGGTGAAGATACCCCGAACAAGCCCCTCAGAGGATTACTTTCCATAGTAACAAGTGCAGTAAATTTCAGCACACTATATAAATTTTCTTACCAAATTCCACCTACCAAAGGCGCTTCACTCCCCGGCAACGGCGCCAGAAAAGAGTCTTGATGACCCACAAGTATAGGGGATCTATCATAGTACTTTCGATAAGTAAGAGTGTCGAACCCAACGAGGAGCAGAAGGAAATGATAAGCGGTTTCCAGCAAGGTATTCTCTGCAAGTACTGAAATAAGTGGTAACAGATAGTTTTGTGATAGGATAATTTGTAACGAGCAACAAGTAACAAAAGTAAATAAAGTGCAGCAAGGTGGCCCAATCCTTTTTGTAGCAAAGGACAAGCCTGACAAACTCTTATATAGAGAAAAGCGCTCCCGAGGACACATGGGAATATCGTCAAGCTAGTTTTCATCACGCTCATATGATTCGCGTTCGGTACTTTGATAATTTGGTATGTGGGTGGACCGGTGCTTGGGTACTGCCCTTACTTGGACAAGCATCCCACTTATGATTAACCTCTATTGCAAGCATCCGCAACAATAACAAAAGTATTAAGGTAAACCTAACCGTAGCATGAAACATATGGATCCAAATCAGCCCCTTATGAAGCAACGCATAAACCAGGGTTTAAGCTTCTTGTCGGAGTAATGGGACACGGGTAGGCTAACCCGAGCCCCAGAACCCTTCAAGACATCGGGGCAGGCTGCGCCCCTCAAGATCCCAGGGCGAAGAGCCGCCTTCTGAGAAGACAGCGGCAAGGCGGCCGACTGCCCACTCGCGGCCGAGTCCCGGGGACGACTTCAGGGTAAGCCGACTCCTGACTGGCGACTTCCAGAGAAGCCGGCCTTGGGGAGTCGGCCCACGACTCCAGCAAAACCCCATGTCCTCATCAAGAGGGACAGGAGGGGAGTGGCTACAGTGAAGACTGCTCCCACCCCTTTCCAAAGGCAAGCATGGTCTACAGTACGTCGTACTCGCGCGGAGATCTCCGTGCGGCGTGGCACTGTTGCCATGCCAACCCTACCATAAGCATCAGTGGACCGAATCTTGCGCCCACGACGGCTTGTCTGTACGGCCTTGGGGCAGCGGGTCCCACCAGCCAGCGGGACCCCAGGCGACGGCAAGTGCGCCACCAGTCGGACTCGTTGAAAGTCGGCCCCCGGGAGTCGGCCAGCTCCTCCCCCGAGGCCCACGCGCCATTAACCAGATGTGACGGAGAGTGGCAATAGTGATCGCCCGCCAGAGCGGCGGGGCTGTTGCCACGACTCCATGACGAGCCCGCGTCATTAGAAGCACGGCTACAGTAATCAGCAGCCGGAGACCCGCCCGCGGCGGACGCAGCCTGTCGGCTCCGTACTAGCAGTCGGCGGCCCACCAGTCGGCGGGCCACCAGTCGGCGGCCCAGCGTCGGGAGAAGACGGAGGCCGAGAGGCACTGACGCAGGGCCCGCGTCCAGCCGGATTACCATTGTACCCCTGGGTAGCCTATATAAACCCCCAGGGCACCCATGCAAAGGGTTGGAACCATTAGTCTAGACCAGATCATATAGAGGAGAGAGCTAGCCTTGCCCTTCCTACCTCTAGGAAACAGCTCAAGGAGCAATATGTAAACACTTTGCCATAGTGATCATGCGGGAGACCCCGCAGAGCAGCAGTAGGGGTATTATCTCCCCGGAGAGCCCTGAGCTGGGTAAGATTCGCCGGCGTGCATGTCTACGCCTCATCCCGTTTCCAGGCACCGGCGACGTTCTACTCGCCCCCACCATGATAAGCCATCCTTTGGCATATGTCGCACCCAACCCCCGACATTTGGCGCCCACCGTGGGGCCTGGTGCACCGTCCGGAGACCTGTTCTGGACGGGAACCCTTTTCCTCCCTGGCGAGCGCAGCCAGCCAGGCACGCCAGACGGAGTTTGCGCCGACGCGCTGCACGGCGTTGAGATCGCCTGCGCAGCTAGCCGCCTCGGCCGAACTTGTCGGCGAGGTTCGCATCTCCGGCGAAACAGCATCTGACGCAGGCACGGGCAGCTCCGAGAGCCTCCTCGCGGGCCTACTTGATCAACTCCACGTCTCCGGCGAGCCTGCCGTGGACTTGGAGTCTGTAGGCTCCACCGACCCGATGCTGGTCGACTCCGACACCGCGTCGCTCGACGCATTCCCCACTAATGTGGTGGTCTACGACGAACCTCTCCCTCGCACGGAGGGCGACGGAAGCACCGTCACCGAGGTGCTCGTCATTAGTCATGACGAGCCTCCCGGCGGAGGAGCGCATGACCCACTTGGCGTGGCGCTACAAGACCTGACTGCGCCCATTCCGGAAGACGCTGACGCGGAGACGTTGGAGGCGCGCCGCCTTCAGCTCGTCGAAGGCACGAAGAAGCTGGATAGCATGAGACGCTTGTCAGAAGCCTACCAACAAGAGATGGATCGCGCTGTTGGCGGCTCGTCGGCCCCAGCAGGGCCCAGCCACCTTGGCGCGGTCCAGCAGCGCGGCGTAGCCATCGCCAACCTGTTCGGGGCAAGTTGCCCTGTGTATGCTACACCAGCGGAGAACATCCGAGCCGCCCAGGCGGCGGCAGACGAGCTGGACAATTTCGAGGGCGAAGAGCGCCGCCTGATGATGGAGCGAGTCCAGCGGCTCCTCGACGTGACTGCCACGCAGAATGAGGCCGGCTGCCGCAAAGAGGCGCCGCAGTGGCAAAACGACGACCTTCGCCGAGACCAAGGCTCGACGTCTCGGACGCCGACTGGCGGCGCCCGAGGAAGAAGAGACAAGGATCCGGCTGTCAGCCACAGTCGGACTCACATTACCATAGAGCGCGACCGAGACGGCCTCCCGAGAGCAATGGAACGACGGGACGACTGTCCGCCTCCTCCTCCTCGCAAGGAGAGGCGAGTCTCCCCGCCGCCTGTTGACCATCCGACTCTCGGCGACCGCCTTGGCCGCCGAGAGGGAGTCGGAGAAAACGACGCCCGCCACCGGATCGACCGGCTTCACCAATCCCTGGCGCTGGAAGAAGAAGACGAGTTGGGTCCACCTTGTTTTGGGCCCCGCATTCGAGACGAGCCTTTTCCCAAAGGGTTCATGCTCCCAAGAGACACGCCAAGTAACCGGCTCCGTGAAGCCGGAAGACTGGCTGTCGACTACTCCACGGCTGTCAGCATAGCGAACGGCAACAGCGTGTCGCCGTAAAATACGTTCCGCTCATGATCTAGGGCATGGCCCGGACATGGCTGAACAACCTGAAGCCCCGCAGCATCAACAGCTGGGTCGACTTCACCGAAGCATTCATCCGCAACTTCACCAGTACGTACAAGGGTCCTCCCAAGCCTCGTCAGCTCTCCTTGTGCATGCAAGGTCCCGACGAGTCGACTCGCGATTACCTCACGCGTTGGGCCGAGCTTCGGAACTCATGCGAGGGCGTGCACGAGGTGCATGCTATCGAGTACTTCATAGCCGGGTGCACAGAAGGCACCCTCCTTAAGCACAAGCTCCTCTGCGACGAGCCGGAAACCCTCGACGAGCTGCTGATCATAGCAGACAAGTACGCCACGGCCGACTCCTCCATGAAGGCAGAAATTCAAGTCAGCGCAACTGGCAAAGTGGCCCCTCAGGCTCCAAGAACTCTAGCGGGAGATGCCAGTCGGCGGCAATAGCAGAGCGACCACAAGCGCAAGGCCCCGCAGCCTGCTTCCAGCAGCCGACAGGTCACGACAGTTGAAGCCCAGCAGCCGGATGGGCAGCCTCCGCCCAAGCGGTATAAAGGCGGCAAGCCCAACTGGTTGCCGGCCTTCTCCTACGAGCAGACTCTGGATGGACCTTGCAAGTTCCATAGCGGCGCGAAGCCGTCGAATCACACCGCCCGGAAGTGCCACTGGCTCACCAAGATCGTCAAGGGAGACGGCCTCCTACCTCCCCCGCCTGCTGGGCAGCCGCCTCCGCCTCCGCCCCAGCAGCCGGCTGTTAGGCCAGTCGGCGCAGTACAAGACGAATACCCTGAAGAACATGGAGCCTACGTGGTGTTTACCAGTATGGCTGATGATCGACGCAGCAGGCGGCTGCAGCGACAAGAGGGGAATGCAGTAGCATCGGAGGCACCAGAGTTCATGCACTGGTCCGAGAAGCCAATCAGCTGGAGCAGGGCTGACCACCCAGAGGTGATGCCAAGTCCGGACTCCTATGTCTTGGTCTTGGATGCCACCTTTGCTACGGATAGACGAGCCGCGCGTTTCTCGCGAGTTCTGATAGACGGAGGCAGCAACATCAACATCCTGTACAAAGACACCATGGAGAAGTTAGGAATCAAGCAATGACAGCTTCAGAACAGTCGGACTATGTTCCACGGCATTGTTCCTGGGCTTTCCTGCTCACCAATCGGCAAGATCCTGATGGACGTCCTCTTTGGAGACAAAGATCACTTCCGCCGAGAGTCAGTTTGGTTTGAGGTGGTGGACCTTGAGAGCCCATACCATGCGCTACTCGGCCGACCCGCCTTGGCCAAGTTCATGGCGGTCCCCCACTACGCCTACCTCAAAATGAAGATGCCCAGTTCCAGGGGAATTCTGACTGTAGCCGGCGACTACCGGAAATCGTCTGCCTGTGCGGCTGAGAGTAGTCAGCTAGCCGAGTCCCTGGTGATCGCAGCGAGAAGCGGCTCCTTGACGGGTTGTGGCGATGGCGCAAGCAGCCAGAGGTGTCGCCTAACCCAAAGGAGTCAGAGGCTGAGGGTTCGTTCAAGCGGCCAAGGAGACAAAGAAGATACCCTTGGATCCGGAGCACCCAGAGAGGTACGCTGTCGTAGGCGCAAACCTCGACAGCAAATAGGAAGCGAGCTCGTCGATTTCCTCCGTGAGAATCGGGACATCTTCGCATGGTCCCCCAAAGACATGCCAGGTGTACCGACGGAATTCGCCGAGCACAAGTTACATGTCCGATCTGATGCAAAGCCGGTCAGGCAGCCCCTGCGCCGCCTATCAGAAGAGAAGAGAAGAGTTGTCGGAAGAGATAGCCCGACTCCTAGCAGCCGGCTTCATTATGGAAGTGTTCTTTCTAGAATGGCTAGCAATCTCGGTCCTGGTACTGAAGAAGAACAAGCAGTGGCGAATGTGTATTGACTACACGAGCCTCAACAAGGCCTGCCCCAAGGACCCGTTTTGCTCTACAGAATCGATCAGGTGATAGACTCCACAGCCGGATGCGAGCTGTTGAGTTTTTTGGATGCATACTCAGGATATCACCAGATCAAGCTGAACCCGGCTGACGACTGAAGACCGCCTTCATCATGCCGTTTGGAGCCCTCGCTACCTCACCATGACGTTCGGCTTGAGAATGCCGGCGCCACCTTTCAACGTTGCATGCAGAAGTGCCTCCTCAAGCAGCTCGGCAGGAACGCCCACATCTACGTGGACGACGTGGTGGTGAAGACGGAAAATTGTGGAACACTGCTGGAAGACCTCAAGGAGACCTTTGAGAACCTGTGCCGATACTAGATCAAGCTCAACCCCGAGAAGTGTGTCTTCGGAGTACCAGCCAGCCAACTCCTTGGCTTCCTGGTCTCTGAATGCGGCATAGAATGCAACCCTGTAAAGATCAAGGCCATTGAGAGGATGGAGGTACCCAGCCACCTGCTGGACGTGCAAAAATTCACCGGCTGCTTGGCGTCCATCAGCCGATTCATCAGTCGGCTGGGCGAGAAAGCTCTCCCCTTATACCAACTCATGAAGAAGACCACTTTTTTCGAGTGGAACCATAAGGCGGACGAAGCTTTTCTCCAGTTGAAGAAGATGCTAACTACTCCACCCGTTCTGCCGACTCCGAAGGAACCTATGCTCCTGTACATCGCCGCCACCAGCTGGGTAGTCAGCACGGTCATTGTAGTGGAACGCAAGGAGGAAGGCAAGGCACTACCTGTCCAGAGACCGGTATATTACCTGAGCGAAGTACTGTCGACCTCCAAGCAGAACTACCCTCACTACTAGAAGATGTGCTATGGCGTGCACTTTACGGCCAAGAAATTGAAGCCTTACTTTCAAGAGCATCCAATCACTGTGGTCTGCACGGCCCCATTTGCCGAGATCATTGGAAGCCGAGATGCTTCTGGCCGAGTGGCAAAGTGGGCCATAGAGCTGGCTCCCTACACCATCCACTACCAGCCACGTGCCGCCATCAAGTCACAAGCACTGTCCGACTTTCTCGTCGACTGGGCCGAGACCCAGTACCTACCTCCAGCGCCCGACTCCACCCATTGGCGGATGCATTTTGACGGCACCAAGATGCGCAACGGCTTGGGAGCCGGCGTTGTCCTCACTTCTCCTAAAGGCGACAAGCTCAAATACGCACTGCAAATCCATTTTGTCACCTCCAACAACGTCGCCGAGTACGAGGCGCTCATTCACGGGCTCCGGCTTGCCAAAGAACTTGGCATTCGCCGGATCCTGTG
This sequence comes from Triticum urartu, assembly GCF_003073215.2. Lineage (NCBI taxonomy): Eukaryota > Viridiplantae > Streptophyta > Magnoliopsida > Poales > Poaceae > Triticum > Triticum urartu. Next base: position 548,176,564 of record NC_053023.1, read on the forward strand.
TTATGGCGACTCGGACTTAGTGGTCCAACAGTCATCTGGCGACTGGGACGCCAAAGATCCAAACATGGTGAGCTACCGTTTCCTCGTGCAGCAACTCAGTGGGTATTTCGAGGGGTGCGAGTTCCTTCATGTGCCAAGAAACGACAATGACCAAGCAGACGCCTTGGCACGAATCAGCTCTACCCGCCAAGCAATACCAGCCGGCGTCGCCCTTCCACGCCTCCTCAAGCCGTCTGTCAAGCCTTCACCAGAATCAGACTCCATCTTTGTGCCGGCTCCTCCCGAAGAAGTCGGATCCGACTCCAGAGCCCTGGCAGACGGTACGGGGATTTTGGCAGATGGCTCCAAAGCCGGCACAGTCGAGGCCGGCCCAGGGACCGCAGTACCCAGCCCAGGGACTGCGGCGGCGGGCTCGAAGACTCCAGAACTCGGCCCAAGAACCGCGCCAGTCGGCCTGGGGACTTCATTAACCCAGCAAGCGGTTGTTGACTCCAACCAACCGCCTCCCAGCCCAACCACCCTCGTCCAAGTCGCAGTTCTGGCAGTCAAAGAAATAGCAGCACCCTCATGGGCCCAGCCCATCCTCAAATTCCTGGTGAGCAAAGAGCTGCCAACTGATGAGACCTCAGCTCGGCTAGTACGACGCCGAGCGGCAGCCTACACCATAGTCAACAGAGAGCTAGTCAAGCGCAGCGTCATTGGTGTCTACCAGTGCTGCGTAGAGCCAGAGCAAGGCCAAGCAATTCTCAAAGACATCCATCAAGGCGAGTGCGGCCACCATGCGGCTTCAAGAGCACTCGTCGCCAAAGCCTTTCGACATGGTTTCTTCTGGCCGACTGCCTTAGAAGAGGCCAAGGAATTGGTCCAAAAAGGCAAAGAGTGCCAGAAGTTTAGCTCCAAGCCGCACCAGCCGGCTTCTACACTCAAGACCATCCCCATTGCCTGGCCTTTCGCAATTTGGGGTCTAGACATGGTGGGACCATTCAAGACAACACGAGGTGGCTTAACTCACTTACTTGTCGCAGTGGACAAGTTCACCAAGTGGATAGAAGCGAAGCCAATCAAGAAACTGAACGGTCCGACTGCCGTGACTATCATCGCCGATATCACAATTCGGTACGGCATACCACACAGCATCATCACCGACAACAGCACAAATTTTGCCAAAGGCGCCTTGGCCCGTTTCTGCGCAACACGGGGCATCCGACTGGACCTAGCGTCCGTCGCCCATCCACAGTCAAATGGACAGGTGGAGCAAGCAAACGGCCTCCTGTCCGACATCAAGCCCCGACTGGTCGATCCTCTGGAGCGCTCAGCTGGCTGCTGGCTCGACGAGCTGCCAGCCGTCCTCTGGAGTCTGCGCACGACTCCAAACAAGTCAACTGGCTTCACGCCTTTCTTCCTCGTCTACGGTGCCGAAGCTGTCATCCCAACGGACATAGAGTTCGACTCCCCACGAGTCACCATGTACACCGAGGAGGAAGCAGAAGAACCACGTCAAGACGGCGTCGATCTGCTGGAAGAGGGTCAGCTGTTGGCACTCAGCCGGTCTAGCATCTACCATCAGAGCCTGCGCCGATACCACAACAGGAAGGTCAAGCCAAGATCTTTCCAAGAAGGCGACCTTGTGCTTCGGCTGATCCAGCGAACAGCCGGCCAGGACAAGCTGTCGGCGCCTTGGGAAGGCCCTTTAATCATCAGCAAAGTGCTGGGCAACGACTCCTAGTACCTGATTGACGCTCAGAAGCCCCGAGCACACAAGAGGGACGACTCCGGCAAGGAGACAGAGCGGCCATGGAATGCAAATCTCCTCCAAAGATTTTATAGTTGATGCAGTATGTACCATGCTACCTTTTGTATTAAAGTACCAAGACTTCGGGCCCCCCGAGACGAGCTCGGGGACTGCCCTCTTTTGTCTGTATGATAAAAATTATGCCTACAAGTATGTTACTCTTTGTCATGCTGCTTGGCACCGGGCTCGACAAGTCGAC
>NC_053023.1:548179554-548194247 GCF_003073215.2 Triticum urartu
GATCATTTCTTAGAACAACACTTATATTATATTTGTCATATGATTCTCTATGCTAGAAGTAATAATTCAATCACAATATCAAGTATGAATCTTAAACTTCATTGAAAACTAACAAACTATAATCTCAGTCATTGAAGCAATTGCAATTTATCATAACATAGGAAAGAGTCAATGTATAAGAGCTTTTCAGCAAGTCCACATACTCAACTATCATATAGTCTTTCACAATTGCTGACACTCACGCAATACTTATGAGTATGGAGTTTTAATTGGACACAGAGAAAGATAGGGGCTTATAGTTTTGCCTCCCAACGTTTTACCTCAAGGGTAATGTCAACAGTAATAGTTCATGAAAACTCACATCCAATTAGCCATATATACCAGGATCTTTCCAACATAACTGTGCTTGCCAAAGGATAAAATGTAAAAAGGAAGGGTGAAGATCACCATGACTCTTATGCAATGTAGGAGATAAAAGTAAAAGATAGGCCCTTCACAGAGGGAAGCAGAGGTTGTCATGCGCTTTTATAGTTGGATGCACAAAATCTTAATGCGAAAGAACGTCACTTTATATTGCCACTTGTGATATGGACCTTTATTATGCAGTCTGTCGCTTTTATTCTTCCATATCACACGATCGTATAAAGGCTTATTTTCTCCCACACTAATAAGTCATACATATTTAAAGAGCAATTTTTATTGCTTTGCACCGATGACAACTTACTTGGAGATCTTACTCAATCCATAGGTAGGTATGGTGGACTCTCATGGCAAAACTGGTTTAAGGGTATTTGGAAGCACAAGTAGTATCTCTACTTGGTGCAAAATTTGGCTAGCATGAGGGGGAAAGGCAAGCTCAACATGTTGGATGATCCAAATATAATTTATCTCAGATGTAAGAAAACATAACCCATTACGTTGTCTTCCTTGTCCAGGTCAACTCTTTAGCATGTCATATTTTAATGAGTGCTCACAATCATAAAAGATGTCCAAGATAGTATTTATATGTGAAGACCTCTCTTTCTTTATTACTTCCTGTTAATTGCAACGATGACCAAAACTATGTTTGTCAACTCTCAACAACTTTTATTCATCATACTTTTTCTATGTGAGCTCATTACTCTCCATAAGATCCATATGATCTCTTTTTCTTTTTATTCTTTCTCTTTTCTTTTATTCCCTCAAGATCATGGCAAAATAATCAAGCCCTGGACTCAACACTAATCTTTATTATATATAGCTCACGGACTCGATTACATAGAAGGATCATAAAGCAAAACTCACAACTAGATCATACTAAAACTTTATTCTACTAGATCAAGATATTACCAAAAGGATCGAACTAAGAAAAACGGTAAAAAGTGATGGTGATACGATACCGGGGCACTCCCCCAAGCTTGGCAGTTGCCAAGGGGAGTGCCCATACCATGTGATACTCTCTTCTTTGGTGAAGTGGAGTTGTTGATGATGGATAGTCGCACATCGAGCGTAGGAGGTCTTCTAACTTGCGGATAATGCCCTTGAGTGCGATGATATGCTCCTTCAACAAAATATTTTCACGTGTGAGATACTTATTTTGTATACGAGCCAACTCAATCATCTTGAAAGCTTCGATTTATGTTGGGGTAAGAAGATTGTGATCCAGTTGAAGGGTGTCTTCTGTTGCTGGAACTTGGTCCTCCATGGCCTTCTTGATCCCTTCATCCTTGTTGATCTCCATAGGTTCTTCTCTCTTCAGCTCTATCTTCATTAGCCAAGCATCGTTGCCCTCATGGTTGGAGGAGGAGGGAGACGACATAGTGCCTAGACTTTACAACCCTGACAGAAAACTCTCGAAACAAAGACAGGAGATTTTTGCGTGATACGGGAGTCAAACCTCCGGGAGATTATATAATGAATTTTTACCGACCAAAATACGTGTCGTGTACGAAAACGGAGTCCGGAGAGCACACGAGGTGCCCACGAGGTAGGGGGCGCGCCCAGTAGGGTAGGGCACGCCCTCCACCCTCGTGGAGCCCTCGTGTCCTTCCCGGACTCTGCTTATTTTTCTATTTTTCTAAATATTCCAAAACGGAGAAATATTGCCTTAAAACTGTTTTGGAGTCGGTTTACTTACCGTACCACATACCTATTCCTTTTCGGAGTCTGAAACATTCCGGAAAGTGTCCCTTATGTATTCCTCCGGGGTTACGGTTTCAATAACATTGGTTTCAACATTTATGGGATTACCTGAGATATAATGTTTGATTCTTTGACCGTTCACCACCTTCGGATTTGTGCCTTCGAAGTTGTTGATTTTTATGGCACCGGAACGATAGACCTCCTCGATAACGTAAGGACCTTCCCATTTAGAGAGAAGTTTTCCTGCAAAAAATCTTAAACGAGAGTTGTATAGCAATACATAATCACCTACATTAAACTCACGCTTTTGTATCCTTTTGTCATGCCATCTTTTAACTTTCTTTAAACAACTTGGCATTTTTTGGGTTCTCCATTCATCAAGTGAGCTAATATCAAATAACCTCTTCTCACCGGCAAGTTTAAAATCATAATTAAGTTCTTTAATAGCCCAATAAGCTGTGTTCTAGTTCGAGAGGTAAATGACATGCTTTTCCATAGACCATTTTATACGGAGACATACCCATAGGATTTTTATATGCAGTTCTATAGGCCCATAATGCATCATCAAGTTTCTTGGACCAATTCTTTCTAGACCTATTAACAGTCTTTTGCAAAATTAATTTGAGCTCTCTATTACTCAATTCTACTTGACCACTAGACTAGTGGATAAGGAGATGCAATTCTATGATTAACATCATATTTAGCAAGCATTTTACGGAAAGCACCATGAATAAAATGTGAACCACCATCAGTCATTAAATATCTAGGGACTCCAAACCTCGAAAAATAACTTCTTTAAGCATTTTAATAGAAGTGTTATGATCAGCACTACTAGTTGGAATAGCTTCTACCCACTTAGTAACGTAATCAACAGCAACTAAAATATGTGTATATCCATTAGAGGAAGGAAAAGGTCCCATAAATCAAAGCCCCAAACATCAAATGGTTCAATAACAAGTGAATAATTCATAGGCATTTCTTGACGTCTACTAATATTACCAATTCTTTGACATTCATCACAAGATAAGACAAACTTACGGGCATCCTTGAAGAGAGTATGCCAATAAAAACCAGATTGCAGTACCTTATGTGCAGTTCTATCTCTAGCATGGTGTCCTCCATAAGCTTCGGAGTGACACTTGCGTAGGATCTGTTCCTGTTCATGCTCAGGTACACAACGTCTAATAACACCATCTACTCCTTCTTTATAAAGATGTGGGTCATCCCAAAAGTAATGCCTCAAATCATAGAAGAACTTTTTCTTTTGCTGGTATGTGAAACTAGGTGGTATAAACTTAGCAACAATGTAATTAGCATAATCAGCATACCATGGAGCAGTATGAGAAGCATTTATGACATTTAATTGCTCATCAGGAAAGCTATCATCAATAGGTAGTGGGTCATCAAGCACATTTTCTAACCTAGACAAGTTGTCTGCAACGGGGTTCTCAGCTCCTTTTCTATCAACAATATGCAAATCAAATTCTTGTAGCAAGAGAACCCATCTAATAAGTCTAGGTTTAGCATCTTTCTTTTCCATAAGATATTTAATAGCAGCATGATCAGTGTGAATAGTTACTTTAGAATCAACAATATAAGGTCTAAACTTATCACAAGCAAATACAACTGCTAAGAATTCTTTTTCAGTAGTAGCATAATTTCTTTGAGCATTGTCTAGAGTTTTACTAGCATATTGAATAACATTTAGTTTCTTATCAACTCTTTGTCCTAGAACAGCACCTACAGCATAATCACTAGCATCACACATAATTTCAAAGGGTAAATTCCAATCAGGTGGCTGAACAATAGGTGCAGAGATCAATGCTTTCTTGAGTATTTCAAATGCTTCTACACAATTGTCATCAAAGAAAAATGGTATATATTTTTGTAATAAATTAGTCAGAGGCCGAGAGATTTTCGGGAAGTCCTTAATGAACCTCTTATAAAAACCGACATCACCAAGGAAACTTCTTATACCTTTGATGTCCTTGGGACATGGCATCTTTTCAATAGCATCAACCTTGGCTTTATCAACTTCAATACCTCTTTCAGAAACTTTATGCCCCAAGACAATACCTTCATTAACCATAAAGTGGCACTTTTCCCAATTCAAGACAAGATTAGTTTCTTCACATCTCTGCAAAACTCGATTAAGGTTGCTCAAGCAATCATCAAAAGAAGATCCATAGACGGAAAAGTCGTCCATGAAAACCTCACAAATCTTTTCACAAAAGTCAGAGAATATAGCCATCATGCATCTTTGAAAGGTAGCAGGTGCATTACATAAACCAAAAGGCATACGTCTATAAGCAAAAGTACCAAAAGGGCATGTAAAAGTAGTCTTTGATTGATCTTTGGCTGACACAGGTATTTGAGAGAAACCAGAATAACCATCTAGAAAGCAAAAATGTGTATGTTTGGACAATCTTTCTAGCATTTGATCGATAAAAGGTAAGGGGTAATGATCCTTTTTAGTAGCCTTATTTAATTTGCGGAAATCAATTACCATCCTATAATCTGTAATAATTCTTTGAGGAATCAATTCATCTTTATCATTAGGAACAACAGTAATACCTCCCTTCTCAGGGACACAATGGACAGGGATTACCCACTGACTATCAGCAACGGGATAAATTACACCTGCCTCAAGGAGCTTTAGTATTCCTTTCTTACCACTTCTTTCATTTTAGGATTCAGCCGGCGTTGATGATCACGAACTGGTTTAGCATCTTCTTCCAATTAATTTTATGTTGACATAGAGTGGGACTAATGCCCTTAAGATCATCAAGAGTATACCCAATAGCAGCACGGTGCTTCTTCAGAGTTTTCAATAATCTCTCTTCCTCATGCTCTGAAAGGTTAGCACTAATAATAACAGGATATATATTTTTCTCATCAAGATAAGCATATTTAAGAGTATCAGGTAACGGTTTAAGCTCAAACACGGGATCACCCTTGGGTGGAGGAGGATCCCCTAGGATTTCAACAGGTAAATTGTTTTTCAGAATAGGTTCCTGTTTAAAGAATACTTCATCTAATTCCCTTCTTTCATTCATAAACATATCATTTTCATGGTCTAGCAAATATTGTTCTAAAGGATCACTAGGAGGTACGGCAATAGAAGCAAGACCAATAATTTCATCCTTACTAGGTAATTCTTCTTCACGGTGTTGTCTACTAAATTTAGAAAAATTAAATTCATGAGTCATATCATCTAAACCGATAGTAACAACATCTCTTTTGCAATCTATGGTAGCATTAACAGTATTTAAGAAGGGTCTACCAAATATAATGGGACAAAAGCTATCTTGTGGGGAACCAAGAACAAGAAAATCAGCAGGATATTTAGTTTTCCCACACAAGACTTCAACATATCTAACAATTCTCATCGGTGAAATGGTATCTCTATTGGCAAGTTTAATTGTGACATCAATACCTTCCATCTTAGCAGGTGCAATAGCATGCATAACTTCTTGGTATAAAGAATAAGGTATTGCACTAGCACTAGCACCCATATCACATAAGCCATGATAACAATGATCTCCTATTTTAACAGAAATAAAAGGCATGCCTACCACAAGTCCAGGTTTATCTTTATCACAGGGTTTAGCAATTCTAGCAGTTTCATCATAGAAATAAATAACATGCCCATCTATATTATCACACAAGAGATCTTTAACAATAGCAATATTAGGTTCAACTTTAACTTTCTCAGGAGGTGTATATGTTTTAATATTGCTTTTACGAACTACAGTTGAAGCTTTAGCATGATCCTTTATCCTAACATGGAAAGGTGGTTTCTCAACATAAGAAGTAGGAACAATAGGATCATTATAAGTGATAGTCTTTTCTTGAACTTTAATAGGTGCAGCTACTTTTACTTCTATGGGAGGATGATATTCTAAACCACTTCTCCTTGGGAGATCAACATAAGAAGCAAAACATTCACAGAAAGAAGCTACTATCTCAGTGTCAAGTCCTATTTAGTGTCAAGATCCATAAAAGATTTAACACAGTCAAAACTAGGTGTCATACCTGACTCCTTACCATTGTCGAGGTCCCAATCTCTCAGAGTTGTGTTTAAATTCTTTCCAATAAATCCCATTTGAATTCAATAGTCTTCAGTCATAAAAGAGCCAGCACAAGAAGTATCAAGCATGGTGCAATTCTTATCAGAAAGCCGAGCATAAATTTTTTGAATAATCATTTCTCTTGAGAGCTCATGATTGGGGCATGAATATAACATTGATTTAAGCCTCCCCCAAGCTTGAGCGATGCTTTCTCCTTTGCGAGGCCAAAAATTATATATATAATTGCGATTACGATAAACAAGATGCATAGGATAAAACTTCTGATGAAATTCCAATTTCAATCGTTTGCATAAAGACCTCATATCATCACATAGCCTATACCATGTCGATGCATCTCCCCTCAAAGATAAAGGGAAGACCTCTTCTTAACAACATCTCCGGGTACACCTGCAAGCTTAAATAATCCACAAACTTCATCCACATATATCAGATGTTCATCAGGATGTTTTGTTCCTCTCCTAAAAAAGGATTAGCTAGCAGTTTTTCTATCATACCCGAAGGAACTTCAAAGCAAGCATTTTCATTTCATTTTCAGTAGGTTCAGTAGGTTGAGGAGCAACTCTTTGCTCTACTGGTGCGGGTGAAGATACCCCGAACAAGCCCCTCAGAGGATTACTTTCCATGGTAACAAGTGACAGTAAATTTCAGCACACTATATAAATTTTTCCTTACCAAATTCCACCTACCAAAGGCGCTTCACTCCCCGGCAACGGCGCCAGAAAAGAGTCTTGATGACCCACAAGTATAGGGGATCTATCGTAGTCCTTTCGATAAGTAAGAGTGTCGAACCCAACGAGGAGCAGAAGGAAATGATAAGCGGTTTCCAGCAAGGTATTCTCTGCAAGTACTGAAATAAGTGGTAACAGATAGTTTCATGATAAGATAATTTGTAACGAGCAACAAGTAACAAAAGTAAATAAGGTGCAGCAAGGTGGCCCAATCCTTTTTGTAGCAAAGGACAAGCCTGGACAAACTCTTATATGATGTAAAGCGCTCCCGAGGACACATGGGAATATCGTCAAGCTAGTTTTCATCACGTTCATATGATTCGCGTTCGGTACTTTGATAATTTGGTATGTGGGTGGACCGGTGCTTGGGTGCTGCCCTTACTTGGACAAGCATCCCACTTATGATTGACCTCTATTGCAAGCATCCGCAACTACAACAAAAGTATTAAGGTAAACCTAACCATAGCATGAAACATATGGATCCAAATCACCCCCTTACTAAGCAACGCATAAACTAGGGTTTAAGCCTTTGTCACTCTAGCAACCCATCATCTACTTATTACTTACCAATGCCTTCCTCTAGGCCCAAATAATGGTGAAGGGTCATGTAGTCGACGTTCACATAACACCACTAGTGGAGTGACAACATACATCCCATCAAAATATCGAACGAATACCAATTCACATGACTACTAATAGCAAGACTTCTCCCATGTCCTCAGGAACAAAAGTAACTACTCACAAAGCATAAACATGTTCATAATCAGAGGGGTATTAATATGCATATAGGATCTGAACATATGATCTTCCACCAATTAAACCAACTAGCATCAACTACAAGGAGTAATTAACACTACTAGCAACCTACTAGCACCAATCCCGGACTTGGAGACAAGAATTGGATACAAGAGATGAACTAGTAACATCCCAAATTTGCAATTTGGAATGTTATACACTAGATCATCATGCATATCATATTTTCTTGCATTCTGGTTGATCCTAGAAATTTCACGCAACTCAAGGACCTTCGGAGAGAGTTGGGGATTTCGTTATTTTCATATTTGAGTTTTCTCAAATTTTGAAAGAGGATCATTTGATTTATTTATTTATCTTCAATTATTTCTATATCAAAATATGAGAGAGGGAATAAAATGACTTTCCCAAGAAAAAGAAGATTTAATAATAATAATTTTGGTTCTGGTTTATTTGCATTTTATTTGGATAGGGAAAAATGCGTTTTCAAAAATTGCATTTTAGGTCCGGAGTAAAGTTCATTTTGTTCGACTCATTTTTAGGAGTCGGGGAAAATTTACTTTAGAAATTTTGGAGCCCGTTTAGATTTTCTTTTCTGTGTTTTTCTGCGCGCGAAACCGTTTAAAAAAAAAACTCCCGCAGGCCAGCCGGGCCAAAGGCCCAGCCAGCCCCCGCCCCAGCCACGCCTGCGCCGCGCCAGGCGCAGGCAGCCGCCGCCTCTTGCCTCTTAGCCGAGTCCTAGTAGGACTCTAGCCCTCTTTCCTTTGTTTCGTTTTCCTTTTCCTACTCTATTTCTTGTCCCCTACCCCAAGTCTCCTCTCCCCTCACCCAATATAAATACCCCAACACCCCTCCAAATCATCAAATCAAACCCCAAGCCCTCCACCGCACCCCACCCCGCGCCCCTACACCGCGCCACCCCACACCCGCCGCCGCCCATCGCCCACGTCGCCGGAGCCCTCTCGCCGGAGACCTCGCCGGAGGTTGCCCGCGTCTCTTTTCCTCGGATCGTTTTCTTCTAATTGTTTCGATTCTTTTCTTCTCCTCTGATTCGTTGTCTAGATCGGTTTTTCGTTTCGGTTTTCTTCTCCGAAACCCTAGATCGGATTCGTTTTCTTTTCGCGATTTAGTTGCCTTTGACTATTCGCCGGACCGTTCGTCCAAACGTGATCACCGGATTCTTCTAGGTTAACGAACGTCCTTTGTTATAACCGTTCTTCTTTTCTTCTCGTCGGATTTATTCCGCGATCGCGATCTCAGATCCGATCTTCGTTCTAGTTTATCTTCTCGCTCGTTTATCGGAATCAGGTGATTCAAGCGCCTGGAGTTTCGTTTCGAAACCGCCGTTCCGTCTAATCAACTTAAACAAGTTTTTGCCCCGGTAAAATTTGACCTAGTTTCAACTTGCTAGAACCGAGTTGTTTTCTTCCGCCGTTTGTTTTCTGTTTCTTTGTTCGGTTCGTTCTTTCTTTGCAACCGGAGTTCTTAAGTTGAAACTTTCTGGTTCGATCTCTTGTTCGAGTTTTACCTGTGCATTAGATGAGTACTTATTGTGTCTGTTGTTTGTCTGCGATAGATCCCGGATTGCGCCGCTTGTTACTTTCGAAACCCTATCTCGCGATCATCAGCAAGGCAAGTAACACTTTGATCATACCTTTTCTACAACCCATCGTTTATTGCATTGCAATAGATCAATCCTCTCACATTGCATGATTAGGATCTAATTAAATGTGGGATGGGAATAGATGAGGTAGCACCTATTACCTGTATTATTATGAAACCTTTGGGAGTTACTCTACGTTTGCTTATATTGCCATGCTATGCTAGTAGACGTGGATTGGGTGAGTGATATCCATGACAGATGTGAGATGATAATTTTAATGGTTTATCTAAGGTGGCAACTTAAACACACATCTGGGTGGATTGAGGCACCTGATGTCTATCAGGACTTGCCTGTTTTTTTTGGACCGCCACCCAGGCTCAAAGGGATCATAAGATCTTTCATGCTAGAAACTTCCGTGTGCAGCCACATGCTACTATGGGCTCTGGCATAGTTGACTAAGTTGTGCGAACTCTTACGGGGTGGACTAGCAGAAGTAGGGGATGTAGGTGTACCGGTGTACCCCACATGTAAGGTGCTAGTGCTTCTAAAAGACTATGTCTCGGTCATCCGTTTCTCAAACACCATGTAGTGCGAGACCAAACGGAGCGATCTAGTCATGTGGGGAAAAGTGCGCCAAACCTCTGCAGAGTGTACAAACTAATCATGATTAGCCGTGTCCCCGATTATGGACAACTTGAGTATCTAGTACTTGAATACATGGTGAATCTCATCATGTACTTCTAATTAATGTTGTTGGGTTTAATTATTCACTTAATTGGGATCGGATGCTGTCAACCAATTCTCGATGTTCAACAACCACCATGATAGTAAAAATTTATTCCTTGCAGTAGGAAAAACTGCTTTACGCAAAACTAACATAGAAGCTTTCCACCAGCCATATATGCATATAGTATAGCTGTTTCAATTCCATTACTCTCTATGTGTTACTTTGCCAGCATATTCCAATGTGCTGACCTGTTTCGGGGCTGCCAACTTCTCATGTGCCAGACTTTTAGAGACGATTGAAGGTGCTTTTAGGTCGTGGTTCTATACTCAGTGATGCCGTTGGAGTTGATGGACCCATTTATCTTCCGAGTCTTCCGCTGTTATGACACTAGATGGCCTTAAGCCATTTTTATTGTAATAAGTTCTCTTTGAGACAACGATGTAATAAGTGTGTGATTGCCACTCTGCTATAAATCCTTCGATGTACTGTGTGGTGTCAGCATTACTGATCCAGGGATGACACCTGAGCACAGAGCGCTTGATCCATTCGGGTCGGGTCGCACAGAGATGGTATCAGAGCACACGCTGACTGTAGGACACGACCACTAAGTTAAAGCCATAGATCACCATTCTCTTCTCATTTTCTAACTCCTCATCTTTTCTACTCTTTTAGGATGACGCACGCGAAGATTAAGTACGCTCAACCGGATGAAGGCACACCATTTGGATTTCACCTGAAGGAAGTCACCAAGTACCTGAACATTGGATTACCAAGCTTCACGGGAACCTTCAACGCCACTCTGCCTGAAGAGGAGCGCTGGAAGATTCAAGCTCACGTTCCGGGAAGGACATTCGCGCCAATCACGAAGCCCTATAGATAGTGTTTTCAATGCACCAACCTGGAGTCTAGGAAGGAGCATGGCAGCTCATATCACCATAGGACGCATTGGAGAAGTTTATCAAGAAGACCTCAAGGACACTATCTACCAGATTTGCGGACGCCGAGATGAACAATGGGAGTTAGTCAGCACCAAGAAGGATAGATCCATTGCATCATTCATCCAGGAGTTAAACCAGCACATTCGACGCCACGAGAACCAGATGTGCAATGATATGATAGAGCTGAAGAATGCGAAGGCAAGGATCATCGAGCTAGAAGGAGAACTGAAGTCTACACGCAAGGACTACATGGACGAGATCGTAGCTCTAGCAAGACACAATGGCGATCTTAAGCAGGAGATTGAAGAACTCAAGAGGAAGTTAGCATCCAAGGAAGAAGACGAGTACGTCGCATGTCCAGACAACTACATCATCATCGACGACACCGATTCGGATCCAAGTGAACCCGACTTTGAAGACGAAGCTGGAGCAGATATCATGGAGTCTTCCACCGGTTCAAATTTCTAGATGACCACCAGATAGTAGTAGTATTCCCCCATGTAAACATTATAGTCGAGCACTTTTGCGATAGTTTTAGACCGTTGTAAGCCCTTGTTTGATTGATTGAAGTGAATTGTGTGCTTTTGCCTCATGTGCATATGGGTAGTGTTTTCTCTTTAGACCCCCTCTATTCTTAATTCTCGTCTTTCTAAACCCTCAGATGCCTCCGAGACGTGACAATGGATTCCCCGGAGCTCACTCAGTTGATCCAGCAACAGAATCAATTGATGCAGATGTTAGTCCAGAACCAGCAGAACAACAACCAACCCACACACCACCTGTTGACCACTTAGCCCGTTTCCTTAGGCTGAATCCGCCGGTGTTTTCCAGTAGCACCGAGCCAATAGTAGCAGACGATTGGCTCCGCAAGATAGGAAGGGAGTTGACCACTGCAGGATGCACGGATGGTGAGAAAGTGAAGTTTGCCGCTCACCAAGCTTGACGGACCCGCGGCAGCATGGTGGGAGAATTTCACAGCCACTTACCCAGTTGACACTGTCACATGGGATCAGTTTCAGCAAGCTTTCCGCACTGCCCATGTTTCAGCAGGAGCTATGGCCATGAAGAAGCGTGAGTTTCGCAACTTACGCCAAGGAGGAAGGACAGTTGGCCAGTACGTTGACGATTTCAGCAAGTTAGCACGTTATGCCCCAGATGACGTTGCTACGGATGCAGCTAAGCAGGAGAAGTTTCTGGAAGGACTGAATGATGAACTAAGCATGAAAGTTGATGGTAGCGAGTTTCAACAACTACCAGGAGTTGGTAGATCGTGCCATCATGATTGAAGGGAAGCAACAGCAGATTGAGAACCGTAAGAGGAAGTATGGACAGGGGAAGTATAACTCTGGAGCCCAGCAGAAGCCCCGTTTTACCCCTAAACCGGGATTTCAGTTTCAGCACACCCATGGAGGAGGTAGCTCGCACAACCATAATGGCCACAAGAATGGTAATGGGAATGGAGGAAGCAACGGCCAGAACCGACCACCCCATCGACCCCAACCAAGAGAGACCTGAGTCAAGTCACCTGTTTCAAGTGTTCCAAGACCGGACATTATGCCAATGAATGTCCTGAAGGCCAGAATGGAAATGGCAATGGAAGCTCTGGGAAGAAGCCGAACCCTTTCAATAGGACAGGTGAACCACGTTAATGTGGAGGAGGTTGAAGATCAGCCCGATGCAGTAATCGGTAAGTTTTTGGTTAAGTCATTTACCGCACTCGTTCTTTTTGATACTGGTGCATCGCATTCATACATATCAAGGGGATTTGTGGATAAATATAACCTGCCAACCCAAGCCCTTAGGTCACCCATGTTAGTAAGCTCACCAGGAGCGGAGTTTATGGCTAGACGATGGTGTGATCGGTTACCATTAAGGATTGGTAACTATGTGTTTCCCTCAGACCTAATAGTATTGGAATCTCAAGGATTGGATGTGATATTAGGCATGGATTGGTTATCAAAGTATGAAGGGAATATTGAGTGTGCTAGTAAGTCAATTTTGCTTACCACACCAGAAGGAAGAAGGATCAAGTATGTATCCCGGCATGTGCCAAACAGGACACAAGTAAATCTTAACAGGAGTTGTGCAAGAAGAAGTACCAGTGGTAAAGGATTTTCCTGATGTATTTCCTGAGGAATTACCAGGCATGCCACCGGATAGAGACATTGAGTTTTTGATTGAGTTATTGCCAGGTACAGGCCCAATATCGAAGCGACCGTACCGGATGCCAGCAAAGGATTTGGTGGAAATTAAGAATCAGATTAAGGAGTTATTGGATAAAGGTTACATTCGCCCAAGTTCTTCGCCTTGGGGATCACCCGTACTTCTAGTGGAAAAGAAGGATGGATCATTAAGGATGGTTGTAGATTATCGGGGATTGAATGAAGTAACCATCAAGAATAAGTACCCACTGCCAATGATCAACGATCTGTTTGATCGGTTGCAAGGAGCTAAAGTGTTTTCCAAGATCGATTTGCGATCAGGGTACCATCATTGAAGATTCGGGAGCAGGACATACCTAAGACAGCATTCACCACGAGATATGGACTGTATGAGTATACTGTTATGTCATTTGGATTGACTAACGCACCTGCCTATTTTATGAACCTGATGAACAAAGTGTTTATGGAGTTTTTGGATAAGTTCGTCATAGTGTTCATTGATGACATCCTGGTTTATTCAAAGAATGAAGAGGAGCATAAGGAACATTTGCGTTTGGTTTTGGAGAAACTAAGGGAACATCAGTTTATACGCCAAATTCAGCAAATGTGAGTTTTGGTTGAAGGAAGTTGGATTCCTCGGACACGTTATATCCGGAGAAGGTATAGCAGTTGACCCCACAAAGGTTGAGACCGTAACCGAATGGGAAGCACCAACAACAGTTGGAGAGATCCGGAGTTTTCTTGGACTCGCAGGATACTACCGGAGATTTCATTGAGAATTTCAAAGATTGCAAAAGCCTATGACGGAGTTGTTGAAGAAGGATACTAAGTTCAAATGGACTGAGGAGTGTGAGGCTAGTTTCCAGGAGTTGAAGAAACGTTTGGTTACCTCACCAGTATTGATTTTGCCAGATCAGACCAAGGATTATGAGGTGTATTGCGACGCTTCACGTCGAGGACTTGGAGCAGTGCTTATGCAGGAAGGAAGAGTTGTTTCGTATGCTTCACGACAACTGAAGCCTCATGAGTTGAATTATGCCACGCATGATTTGGAGTTAGCAGCCGTAGTGCATGCATTGAAAACGTGGAGACATTTCCTCATTGGAAATCATTGTGAGGTGTACACGGATCACAAGAGTTTGAAGTACATTTTCACGCAGAAGGAGTTGAACCTCAGACAAAGGAGATGGTTGGAGCTCATCAAGGATTATGACATGAGATTGCATTACCATCCCGGAAAAGCTAATGTAGTAGCTGACGCATTGAGCCGTAAGAGCCATGTCAATACTCTAATGACGGGGAAAATACCCAAGGAGTTAGCAGAAAACCTTCGTGAGCTATGTTTGGAAATAGTTCCGAGAGGCTATGTAGCAGCATTGGAGATTCAGTCAACATTGATGGAAAATCAGAGAAGCTCAGAAATCTGACAAGGAGATTGCTGCTATAAAAGAGAATGAGCAAAGGAAAAGCAAAGGGATTTCGTGAGGATGAGCACGATACCCTTATGGTTTGAGACCGTGTTTATGTGCCCAATGACCCAGAGATCAGGAAGTTGATTTTGCAAGAGGCA
>NC_053023.1:548195247-548209823 GCF_003073215.2 Triticum urartu
CCGAATGACGAGCTCTGCTGAGAAGGGCTAAGGTCCGAGCTACAAGGTAAATTTTCGATTTCTCTTCTCAGGATATAACGCAAGGCTTTCTCTCATTTCTAAAAATAAAAACTCCTCTCTACTTACGGCTCGGTGGAGGGCTGATCCCCTTGAGGGCATAATTCGGTCGAAATATCCCCCGGCGCAGGATCCTCTAACGAAGATTTCTTCCCCCTGCTTTGAGGCCATGGTCTCTGGGTCGTCAGAGGCGGTCCTCTTCTTCCCCTGAGGAGAGGAATTTTCGATTCCTCCCTTCTGTACAACCTTCTTCGAGGAGGCTGTAGCTTCCCTGTCCCCTCCCTCGCTTGCCTCCGAAGGCACAACCTCCAACATCCTGACTAACACGGGATCCGGTGTGGTCTCGGGGAGGGGGTTCGGACACCTGATTAGCTTTGCTTTTGCTATCCACTCCTATTTAAAGGACAGCCCTTTCAGGGGCAATTTTATGATAAATATACGGATAGCGAGTCCGGGCACAAGGCTACTTGCTTGAGTATCCGGGCGATTGCAGCTCAGGCATGCGTCCTCGGTCAAGTCCGGACACATTGCTTGTGACCCGAAGAACAATCTGTACATCTCCACGGCGTTGCGCCCATGAAATGCTGGAGAGTTCGTGGTCCCTCCGGATTGAACCCCACATAGGCGGAAGGGGGCGACGTTTGCAGGGCAGAGCTCGGCGATCAGGATAATCTGTGTCACCACGACCAGACTGATATCTCTTTCTAGAGATCTCGAATGCGCCCTGCAACAAGGGCACTTCCTTGCATGGCACCCAGTCCAGTTCTTTTTTGACCCATGACACTAGCTATGGTGGGGGACCCGAGCGAAAGGCAGGTGGTGCCACCCACTTGGTGCCCCTGGGAACGGTGATGTAAAACCACTCTCGTTGCCATAAGCTGGACTCCTCTCGAAAAGAGCCCTCGGGCCATGGAGCACCAGCATTCTTGCTTATAAAGGCACCTCCACACTCCGCGTGCCGTCCCTCGATCATCTTCGGCTCTACTTTGAAGGTCTTGAGCCATAGTCCGAAGTGAGGAGTAATACGGAGGAAGGCTTCACACACGATGATGAATGAGGAAATATGGAGGATGGACTCCGGAGCCTAAGTCGTAAATTCCCGCCCATAATAAAACATGAGCCCCCTCACGAAGGGATCCGTTGGGAAGCCTAGCCCCCGAAGGAAGTGAGACATGAACACCACGCTCTCACCAGGCTTGGGAGTGGGAATAACCTGCCCTTGAGCAGGCAGCCTATGCCAGATTTTGCCGGTCAAGAACCTGGCCTCTCTCAACTTCAGCACGTCCGCCTCCATGACGAAGGAGGGCATCCATCGGCCTCGAAGGTCGGAACCGGACATTGTCGAAGGTCCGAAGCGCCTGAAATCTAGAGCCTTGGGTGTTGGAACTCGAGACGAAGGACGAACTCGTTTGAGATTGAAAGAAAGGAGTAAGGCCTTGGTCTCTTTATAAGAGGTTGAATACCAAGGGCCCTCCCCATGACGTTTGGGACTCGCCTTTGATCGAGAAGAACATACCAACGGGTAATGGTTGGGTTACCCACGCCCGTATTGATGAGAATCCCGGAAAAAGGGACACGATCTCTGCTTTGACAAGACGTGCCAAGGAAACCGCCTCGCTAAACGCACTGAGGTGGGACAGTAAAATGATTCGAATAAAGACTTGGCCGTGGTGTGATGTCACTACGAAATACGTCAGCAGATTAGATTTGTGTAAATATTATTCTCTCTATGGCAATATGTGGAAACTTATTTTGCAGAGCCGGACACTACCTTTGTGTTCAAATCTTCTATGAAGTACTTGGAGGAGGAACCCGCCTTGCAATGCCGAAGACAATCTGCGCGCCGGACTCGTCGTATTGAACCCTGGTTAAGGGCTACTGAGGGAGTCCTGGATTAGGGGGTGTCCGGATGCCGGACTATACCTTCGGCCGGACTCCTGGACTATGAAGATACAAGATTGAAGACTTCGTCCCGTGTCCGGCACGGACTTCCTTGGCGTGGAAGGCAAGATTGGTGATACGGATATGTAGATCTCCTACCATTGTAACTGACTCTGTGTAACCCTAGCCCTCTCCGGTGTCTATATAAACCGGAGGGTTTTAGTCCATAGGACGAACGAACAATCATACCATAGGCTAGCTTCTAGGGTTTAGCCTCCTTGATCTCGTGGTAGATCTACTCTTGTACTACCCCTATCATCAATATTAATCAAGCAGGAGTAGGGTTTTACCTCCATCGAGAGGGCCCGAACCTGGGTAAAAACATCGTGTCCCTTGTCTCATTTACCATCCGCCTAGACGCACAGTTCGGGACCCCCTGCCCGAGATCCGCCGGTTTTGACACCGACATTGGTGCATTAATTGAGAGTTCCTCTGTGTGGTCACTTTTAGGCCCGATGGCTTCTCCGATCATCAACGACGATGCGATCCAAGGTGAGACTTTTCTCCCCGGACAGATCTTCATAATTGGCGGCTTTGCACTGCGGGCCAATTCGCTTGGCCATCTGGAGCAGATCGAAAGCTACGCCCCTAGCCGTCAGGTCAGATTTGGAAGTTTAAACTACACAGCGGACGACCGCGGAGACTTGATCTTCGATGGATCTGAGCCGCAGCCGAGCGCGCCGCACTGTCCCGATGGGCATGATCTAGCTCTGCCGCCGAACAGTGCCCGGGAGGCCGCACCTGTGTCCGCTCCCACCCTTGGCTCGGAGCCGACGACACCAATCGAGGATGGGTGGTTGGACACCGCCTCAGGGGCTGCAATCTCTACGGCGATCAAGCCGAACACCAGCCCTATTCTCTGCGAAGCCCGTGACTCCAAGGAGCCGGACTCCTCTCCAGACTCTGAGCCCTCCGCGCCCCTACCGATCGAACCCGATTGGGCGCCGATCATGGAGTTCACCGTCGCGGACATCTTTCAGCACTTGCCCTTCGGTGATATTCTGAATTCACTAAAGTCTCTCTCTTTATCAGGAGAGCCCTGGCCGGACTATGGTCAGCAAGGTTGGGATGTGGACGACGGAGAAATTCGATGCCCACCCACCACCCGCTTCATAGCCACTGTCGATAATTTAAACGACGTGCTCGACTCCGACTCTGAAGACATCGACGGTATGGACGATGATGTAGGAGATGAACATGAACCAACGCCTATAAGGCACTAGACAGCCACCTCATCTCATGATGTATACATGGTGGACACACCCAAAGGAAGCGACGACGAGGAACACAGGGATGCAACGAGGGATCGTTCACTCGAAAAGCAATCAAAGTGGCGACGTAAGCGCCGCTCCAAGCCGCGCCTCGACAGAGACTGCAGCCATACACACCCAGCCATAGAGCAGGACGAGCCGGCGGATGACGAACATGCCTTCGAGCAACCGTCCGAACAGGGCAACTTTGATAAACAAACCGAACACCCCGTCCCCGGCGAAAACAACAGTCCGGACGACCTTACGCCGGATAGGATCATGGAGTAGAAGAACCTCCACGAAAGGCTCGTCACCACTGCGCGTAGCCTGAAAAAGCAGAAGCAGAATCTCAAAACTGCGGAAGATGCACTCAGAATCAGATGGAGCAAAGTACGCAACACCGTAGACAAATATGGCGGCAGTCGCCGCACAAAAAGCTAACCAAAGCAAAACCTACTGCCTGAATTTGACGAGGAGGCCTTAGAGCCCCCGCAGTCAAAAAATAGGAAAGCCACCCGGTCGGATAGACGACCGCATGGCCAGCATGGAGCGACAAGCGGCGCCGCACACAAGCCGGCACGCGATCCACCAAAGGATCCCCATAAAAAAGATGGCCCAACCAGATCTATCTACGGGCCAAGAAAGCAAGCTCTAGTAAGCAATGCAACACAACAAATATCCGAACATCACGGCACACCCAAATACAGGGGTGCCGCACACCCCCTATGTTTCACCGATGAGGTGCTGGACCACGAATTTCCAGCGGGATTCAAGCCCGTAAACATAGAGGCGTACGACGGAACAACATACCCTGGGGTCTGGATTGAGGATTATATCCTCCACATACACATGGCTAGAGGAGATGACCTGCACGCCATAAAATACTTACCCCTCAAGCTTAAAGGGCCAGCCCGGCATTGGCTCAAAAGCCTTCCCAAAAACACCATTGGAAGTTGGGAAGAGCTTGAGGATGCTTTCCGAGCAAATTTTCAAGGGACCTATGTCCGCCCACCGGATGCAGACGATCTCAGTCACATAACTCAACAGCCCGGAGAGTCAGCTCAGAAATTCTAGAAGAGATTTCTTACTAAAAAGAATCAGATAGTCGACTGTCCGTACGCCGAAGCCCTAGCAGCTTTTAAGCATAACGTTCGAGACGAATGGCTTGCCAGACACCTCGGCCAAGAAAAGCCAAGAACAATGGCCGCATTAACAAGCCTCATGACCCGCTTTTGCACAGGAGAGGACAACTGGTTGGCAAGATGTAGCACCAGCGACCCAAGTACATCCGAAGTTAGGGATGGAAACAGAAAACCCCGAAGCAGCAAGGACCAGCGCCGGAATAAGGGAAACAGCCCAAAGAGCACGGCGGTCAACGCCGGATTCAAAAGCTCGCGGCAGAATCAGAGAAAGCCGCCCCTCAAGGATAACAGGGACGAGCTATCCAACTTAAACAAAATCTTGGACAAGATATGTCAAATACACAGTACTCCTAGGAAGCCTGCGAACCATACCCACAGAGATTGTTGGGTTTTCAAGCAATCCGGCAAACTCAACGCCGAACACAAGGGGCTCAACACACCAAGTGAGGACGACGACGAACCCCACAAGCAGAGCACCAAGAAACAAAAGGATTTCCCACAAGAAGTCAAAACAGTAAACTTACTTCACGTGATGAACAGAATGGCGCCAACAGAGATACGCGCCATACGGCCTATCCCAAAGGAGTCTCGCCAATGGTTGTTAAAACCGATCACCTTCGACCATCAGGTTTACTCTAGAAGTATCTGGAACGTAGGCTGGATTGCCTTGGTATTAGATCCAATAATCGGCGGACTCCACTTTACAAATGTCCTGATGGACGGCGGCAGTGGTCTAAACATGTTATACTAGGACACAATCCGCAACATGGGGATAGACCCAACAAAAATTCGCCATAGAAAAACCTCCTTTCAAGGGGTAACGCCAGGCCTGGATGCCCGTTGCATGGGTTCTCTCTGGCTAGAAGTTATGTTCGGCTCCCCCGATAACTTCCGTCGTGAACAGCTAAATTTCCACATCGCCCCATTCTCAAGTAGCTATCAAGCACTGCTGGGACGCGAAGCTTTCGCCCGCTTTAACGCAGTACCGCATTATGCATCTCTTACGCTTAATATGCCCGGTCCACGAGGCATCATCTCATTAAACAGAAAACATTGAGTGTTCCTCCCGCGCGGAAGATAGTGCGGCTGCCTTGACAGCCCCACAATAAAGCGGCTTCACCAGCCAAAGCACCTAAATAGGTCGTCAAGACCACGGACACGGCTAGACGAGTCCGGCATAAACATACAATTGATAAAGGCTTAATAGCCGTATACCCCTGTACTAGGGGATCCGCGCATATAAAACAAGAGACAATAAAGCTCAATTTTACCCATTTCGATTTATACTTTGTTTATTTAGTATAACTCATGTTCGGCACGATCTTTCTTCAACTAAGTTCCTCTCTTTTACAGATGAACACCGTGCTACGCCCGTCCAGGATACGGCACAACGGAGACACAGGCGCAGACGTGCAGTAGGGACCCGTTCCAAGGATTCTTTTCAGATTAAGACCCTGCATAAACCTTTTTTACTGTCTCTTGTTGATACACATCCCCTGGTTTCTTGGTATAACCAAGGAGGAGGCTGGCGTTTTGGCATGTGGCCACGTCAGATTTTTGCGCGTACCCGGACACTAGGGGCTTATTACTAAGGGCGTTATCCCGCCCGCCCTCATAAAGACCAAATACCTTAGGGAGTGTTCGGCGTCGCGAGTTTGGCCTTTTATGCATCAGCTCCGAATCATGTCTTTGGTGAAATGTTGGGTTTGCCCGGCTCCTGTGTTTTGCTACCTTACGTTCCGCAATATCGGCTAAGGCGGCACCAGGAGAACTACTGCAATTGTGCCCCGGTTCGGCCAGGCGAGCACCTCAGTAGAGAAAGCCAAAAACTGACTGTCATGATATAGCGTGAGACTGGTCAACCACTCGATGACTTACCGGAATCTTTAGGATTCCTCCGCATTAACGAAGGGCCACTTCCCGGCCAGGCACATACACGCCCCGAGTTCGGGCGAGCACAGGCGCCACCAGGGGCTATATAAGTAGCCTCACTGTCAAACTCCTATGGCTAAGTGAAAGTGATAAAGCATCATAGTCCGATTGCCTAGTTCGCTGCGCTATCACCTCCTTTGTAGGACCAAGACGTTGGATCAAGTGTGAAAATGCGCCTTCTGCGAACACCCCCGCATTATGTGCGTGGGGGCTGAAGCCGACGACTGCCATCTTTCAGATTATATATACATATATGTTAAACGGCCGCACAGGAGGTATTATAATACTTGCAGGCACAAGTATAAAAAGCTTCTACAATTTATCAAAATATTGTTTTACAATAATATATGCTATTCGAATATAGTATCCTTCGAGCACTGCGTCTCTATTAAACGAGCGCCTTGCAGAACTTCCTGAAAATAGTGCTCGGCAGGTACTCGGCTTCCATCCGAGTCTGGGATGCAACAGCGGTGGCCTCCATTTCCGCCCAGTATGTCTTGACACGGGCAAGAGCCATCCGCGCACCCTCTATGCACGCTGACCTCTTCATCGCATTGATATGCGGCGCCGCACCAAGGAACTGCTGCACCAAGTTGAAATAACTTTTCGGCTCTGGCCTCTCTGGCCACAGATGACTCATGACATACTTCATGGCGAGTCCGGACAACCTATTTAGCTCGGCCCATTCGGCCAAACGATCGTCTAATGACAGTGGACGCTCCGGATTGTGGAACTGCGACCAAAAGAGCTTTTCCATTTCGCGATCTTCTTGATCTCGGAAGTGTTCGGCCGCATCTGCGGCACTCGCTGCCAAATCCAGATAGGTGTCCGCCGTACTCCACATCCGGTCTAACGGAGCATGTTTAGGATCAAAGAACTTTCTCCGCAGCATAAAGGGCTTTCCAGCCACGATTTCTCCGGCCTGACGCAGCTCCTCCTTCATAGCCCTCATCACAGAGCGAGCATCCTTTGCATCGGCAACGGCCTTCTCCAGGTCCGTCTATTCCGCCTGATCTTCTTTTTCAAGAAGCTTGCAACGGTCAGCGGCGCTCTTCAGCTTCACAGCCATCTCGGCCATTTCCTTCTTGCTTCGGCAGTGAGCAGCCTGTTCAGCTTTCAGCTTTTCAATTGCCTTTCCGGCAGCCGCATCACTTTTCCTGGCTTGCTCCTTGGCTCGGGCAAGTTCCGCCCAAAGATATCCATGGCAGCAACACCATCTGCATCAAGCGCACACATTGTAAGATACTGGCATCAAGCTCCTCTTACCAGGTGCCGCCGGAGGAATTACATACCTTGTGCCTCGTCAAGCCGCTTATGGACAAGCGCGATGTCGGCATCTGCCACGTCAAGTTGCCTCTTTAGCTCGGCAAATTCATCAGTCCGGCTTGCCACCGGACACTTCGCCACCTATGTATGAAGGTGGCATATTAGACCTGGGATTATGATCCTCTGCGCGCCGTCACTTTTGAAAATGCACGGAGTCTCAGGGGCTACTATCTACATAGGGCACATCTTATTTATGCGCAACTGTCCAAAAAGGGTACATTACTTCGCGTACCTCAAAACCTGTCAGTAAACTCCTGACGGCCTCGTGCAATCCGCTCTCCGCGAATGAAATCCTCTCAATCACCGTACCCATCAATGCACGGTGCTCCTCTGAGATAGATGCTCGCCCTAGCAGATCCTTCAGCTCCTCCGACCGCGCACCAGACGGTGCCGGACTCGTCCGATGGCCCTTTTCAAAGGCCGGACGCGGAGGGCCTTGGGGGGCCATATGACTACCTTCCGTCCCTGCCGGATTCGGAGAAACCCTCCGCGACGATACCTCAGGGTCGCCCGCCTCGCAAGGCGGTACGGCAGGGGGAGGCGTTCCGCTCTCCATCATCTCCGGAAGAAGATCCCCCGAAGACGAGCTCTGCTGAGAAGGGCTAAGGTCCGAGCTACAAGGTAAATTTTCGATTTCTCTTCTCAGATATAACGCAAGGCTTTCTCTCATTTCTTAAAAAGAAAAACTCCTCTCTACTTACGGCTCGGTGGAGGGCTGATCCCCTTGAGGGCATAATTCGGTCGAAATATCCCCCGGCGCAGGATCCTCTAACGAAGATTTCTTCCCCTGCTTTGAGGCCATGGTCTCTGGGTCGTCAGAGGCGGTCCTCTTCTTCCCCTGAGGAGAGGAATTTTCGATTCCTCCCTTCTGTACAACCTTCTTCGAGGAGGCTGTAGCTTCCCTGTCCCCTCCCTCGCTTGCCTCCGAAGGCACAACCTCCAACATCCTGACTAACACGGGATCCGGTGTGGTCTCGGGGAGGGGGTTCGGACACCTGATTAGCTTTGCTTTTGCTATCCACTCCTATTTAAAGGACAGCCCTTTCAGGGGCAATTTTATGATAAATATACGGATAGCGAGTCCGGGCACAAGGCTACTTGCTTGAGTATCCGGGCGATTGCAGCTCAGGCATGCGTCCTCGGTCAAGTCCGGACACATTGCTTGTGACCCGAAGAACAATCTGTACATCTCCACGGGCGTTGCGCCCATGAAATGCTGGAGAGTTCGTGGTCCCTCCGGATTTGAACTCCCCACAGGCGGAGGGGGCGACGTTTTCAGGGCAGAAGCTCGGCGAATAACATAATCTGATGTCACCACGACCAGACTGGATATCTCTTTCTAGGAGATCTCGAATGCAGCCCTGCAACAAGGGCACTTCCTTGCATGGCACCCAGTCCAGTCCTTTTTTGACCCATGACACTAGCTATGGTGGGGGACCCGAGCGAAAGGCAGGTGGTGCCACCCACTTGGTGCCCCTGGGAACGGTGATGTAAAACCACTCTCGTTGCCATAAGCTGGACTCCTCTCGAAAAGAGCCCTCGGGCCATGGAGCACCAGCATTCTTGCTTATAAAGGCACCTCCACACTCCGCGTGCCGTCCCTCGATCATCTTCGGCTCTACTTTGAAGGTCTTGAGCCATAGTCCGAAGTGAGGAGTAATACGGAGGAAGGCTTCACACACGATGATGAATGAGGAAATATGGAGGATGGACTCCGGAGCTAAGTCGTAAAATTCCCGCCCATAATAAAACATGAGCCCCCTCACGAAGGGATCCGTTGGGAAGCCTAGCCCCCGAAGGAAGTGAGACATGAACACCACGCTCTCACCAGGCTTGGGAGTGGGAATGACCTGCCCTTGAGCAGGCAGCCTATGCCAGATTTCGCCAGTCAAGAACCTGGCCCCTCTCAACTTCAGCACGTCCTCCTCCGTATGGAGGAGGGCATCCATCGGCCTCAAAGGTCGGAACCGGACATTGTTGAAGGTCTGAAGCGCCTAAAATCTGGAGCCTTGGGTGTTGGAACCCAAGGCAAAGGGCGAACTCGTTTGATATTGAAAGAAAGGAGTAAGGCCTTGGTCTCTTTATAAGAGGTTGAATACCAAGGGCCCTCCCCATGACTGTTTGGGACTCGCCTTTGATCGAGAGAACATACCAACGGGTATGGTTGGGTTACCCACGCCCGTATTGATGAGAATCCCGGAATAAAGGGACACGATCTCTGCTTTGACAAGACGTGCCAAGGAAACCGCCTCGCTAAACGCACTGAGGTGGGACGTTAAAATGATTCGAATAAAGACTTGGCCGTGGTGTGATGTCACGCTACGGAATACGTCAGCAGATTAGATTTGTGTAAATATTATTCTCTCTATGGCAATATGTGGAAACTTATTTTTGCAGAGCCGGACACTACCTTTGTGTTCAAAATCTTCTATGAAGTACTTGGAGGAGGAACCCGCCTTGCAATGCCGAAGACAATCTGCGCGCCGGACTCGTCGCCCGTTATTGTGGTTCAAGGGCTACTGAGGAGTCCTGGATTAGGGGGTGTCCGGATAGCCGGACTATACCTTCGGCCGGACTCCTGGACTATGAAGATACAAGATTGAAGACTTCGTGCCGTGTCCGGCACGGACTTCCCTTGGCGTGGAAGGCAAGATTGGTGATACGGATATGTAGATCTCCTACCATTGTAACTGACTCTGTGTAACCCTAGCCCTCTCCGGTGTCTATATAAACCGGAGAGTTTTAGTCCATAGGACGAACGACAATCATACCATAGGCTAGCTTCTAGGGTTTAGCCTCCTTGATCTCGTGGTAGATCTACTCTTGTACTACCCCTATCATCAATATTAATCAAGCAGGAGTAGGGTTTTACCTCCATCGAGAGGGCCCGAACCTGGGGTTAAAAACATCGTGTCCCTTGTCTCATGTTACCATCCGCCTAGACGCACAGTTCGGGACCCCCTGCCCGAGATCCGCGGTTTTGACACCGACATTGGTGCATTAATTGAGAGTTCCTCTGTGTGGTCACTTTTAGGCCCGATGGCTTCTCCGATCATCAACGACGATGCGATCCAAGGTGAGACTTTTCTCCCCGGACAGATCTTCATAATTGGCGGCTTTGCACTGCGGGCCAATTCGCTTGGCCATCTGGAGCAGATCGAAAGCTACGCCCCTAGCCGTCAGGTCAGATTTGGAAGTTTAAACTACACAGCGGACGACCGCGGAGACTTGATCTTCGATGGATCTGAGCCGCAGCCGAGCGCGCCGCACTGTCCCGATGGGCATGATCTAGCTCTGCCGCCGAACAGTGCCCGGGAGGCCGCACCTGTGTCCGCTCCCACCCTTGGCTCGGAGCCGACGACACCAATCGAGGATGGGTGGTTGGACACCGCCTCAGGGGCTGCAATCTCTACGGCGATCAAGCCGAACACCAGCCCTATTCTCTGCGAAGCCCGTGACTCCAAGGAGCCGGACTCCTCTCCAGACTCTGAGCCCTCCGCGCCCCTACCGATCGAACCCGATTGGGCGCCGATCATGGAGTTCACCGTCGCGGACATCTTTCAGCACTTGCCCTTCGGTGATATTCTGAATTCACTAAAGTCTCTCTCTTTATCAGGAGAGCCCTGGCCGGACTATGGTCAGCAAGGTTGGGATGTGGACGACGGAGAAATTCGATGCCCACCCACCACCCGCTTCATAGCCACTGTCGATAATTTAAACGACGTGCTCGACTCCGACTCTGAAGACATCGACGGTATGGACGATGATGTAGGAGATGAACATGAACCAACGCCTATAAGGCACTAGACAGCCACCTCATCTCATGATGTATACATGGTGGACACACCCAAAGGAAGCGACGACGAGGAACACAGGGATGCAACGAGGGATCGTTCACTCGAAAAGCAATCAAAGTGGCGACGTAAGCGCCGCTCCAAGCCGCGCCTCGACAGAGACTGCAGCCATACACACCCAGCCATAGAGCAGGACGAGCCGGCGGATGACGAACATGCCTTCGAGCAACCGTCCGAACAGGGCAACTTTGATAAACAAACCGAACACCCCGTCCCCGGCGAAAACAACAGTCCGGACGACCTTACGCCGGATAGGATCATGGAGTAGAAGAACCTCCACGAAAGGCTCGTCACCACTGCGCGTAGCCTGAAAAAGCAGAAGCAGAATCTCAAAACTGCGGAAGATGCACTCAGAATCAGATGGAGCAAAGTACGCAACACCGTAGACAAATATGGCGGCAGTCGCCGCACAAAAAGCTAACCAAAGCAAAACCTACTGCCTGAATTTGACGAGGAGGCCTTAGAGCCCCCGCAGTCAAAAAATAGGAAAGCCACCCGGTCGGATAGACGACCGCATGGCCAGCATGGAGCGACAAGCGGCGCCGCACACAAGCCGGCACGCGATCCACCAAAGGATCCCCATAAAAAAGATGGCCCAACCAGATCTATCTACGGGCCAAGAAAGCAAGCTCTAGTAAGCAATGCAACACAACAAATATCCGAACATCACGGCACACCCAAATACAGGGGTGCCGCACACCCCCTATGTTTCACCGATGAGGTGCTGGACCACGAATTTCCAGCGGGATTCAAGCCCGTAAACATAGAGGCGTACGACGGAACAACATACCCTGGGGTCTGGATTGAGGATTATATCCTCCACATACACATGGCTAGAGGAGATGACCTGCACGCCATAAAATACTTACCCCTCAAGCTTAAAGGGCCAGCCCGGCATTGGCTCAAAAGCCTTCCCGAAAACACCATTGGAAGTTGGGAAGAGCTTGAGGATGCTTTCCGGGCAAATTTTCAAGGGACCTATGTCCGCCCTCCGGATGCAGACGATCTCAGTCACATAACTCAACAGCCCGGAGAGTCAGCTCGGAAATTCTGGAGATTTCTTACTAAAAAGAATCAGATAGTCGACTGTCGGACGCCGAAGCCCTAGCAGCTTTTAAGCATAACGTTCGAGACGAATGGCTCGCCAGACACCTCGGCCAAGAAAAGCCAAGAACAATGGCCGCATTAACAAGCCTCATGACCCGCTTTTGCGCAGGAGAGGACAGCTGGTTGGCAAGATGTAGCACCAGCGACCCAAGTACATCCGAAGTTAGGGATGGAAACAGGAAAACCCCGACGCAGCAAGGACCAGCGCCGGAATAAGGGAAACAGCCCAAAGAGCACGGCGGTCAACGCCGGATTCAAAAGCTCGCGGCAGAATCAGAGAAAGCCGCCCCTCAAGGATAACAGGGACGAGCTATCCAACTTAAACAAAATCTTGGACAAGATATGTCAAATACACAGTACTCCCGGGAAGCCTGCGAACCATACCCACAGAGATTGTTGGGTTTTCAAGCAATCCGGCAAACTCAACGCCGAACACAAGGGGCTCGACACACCAAGTGAGGACGACGACGAACCCCACAAGCAGAGCACCAGGAAACAAAAGGATTTCCCACAAGAAGTCAAAACAGTAAACTTACTTCACGTGAACAGAACAGAATGGCGCCAACAGAGATACGCGCCATACGGCCTATCCCAAAGGAGTCTCGCCAATGGTTGTTAAAACCGATCACCTTCGACCATCAGGATTACTCTAGAAGTATCCGGAACGCAGGCTGGACTTGCCTTGGTATTAGATCCAATAATCGGCGGACTCCACTTTACAAATGTCCTGATGGACGGCGGCAGTGGTCTAAACTGTTATACCAGGACACAATCCGCAACATGGGGATAGACCCAACAAAAATTCGCCATAGCAAAACCTCCTTTCAAGGGGTAACGCCAGGCCCGGATGCCCGTTGCATGGGTTCTCTCCGGCTAGAAGTTATGTTCGGCTCCCCCGATAACTTCCGTCGTGAACAGCTAACTTTCCACATCGCCCCATTCTCAAGTAGCTATCAAGCACTGCTGGGACGCGAAGCTTTCGCCCGCTTTAACGCAATACCGCATTATGCATCTCTTACGCTTAATATGCCCGGTCCACGAGGCATCATCTCATTAAACAGAAAACATTGAGTGTTCCTCCCGCGCGGAAGATAGTGCGGCTGCCTTGACAGCCCCACAATAAAGCGGCTTCACCAGCCAAAGCACCTAAATAGGTCGTCAAGACCACGGACACGGCTAGACGAGTCCGGCATAAACATACAATTGATAAAGGCTTAATAGCCGTATACCCCTGTACTAGGGGATCCGCGCATATAAAACAAGAGACAATAAAGCTCAATTTTACCCATTTCGATTTATACTTTGTTTATTTAGTATAACTCATGTTCGGCACGATCTTTCTTCAACTAAGTTCCTCTCTTTTACAGATGAACACCGTGCTACGCCCGTCCAGGATACGGCACAACGGAGACACAGGCGCAGACGTGCAGCAGGGACCCGTTCCAAGGATTCTTTTCAGATTAAGACCCTGCATAAACCTTTTTTACTGTCTCTTGTTGATACACATCCCCTGGTTTCTTGGTATAACCAAGGAGGAGGCTGGCGTTTTGGCATGTGGCCACGTCAGAGTTTTGCGCGTACCTGGACACTAGGGGCTTATTACTAAGGGCGTTATCCCGCCCGCCCTCATAAAGACCGAATACCTTAGGGAGTGTTCGGCGTCGCGAGTTTGGCCTTATATGCATCAGCTCCGAATCATGTCTTTGGTCAAATGTTGGGTTTGCCCGGCTCCTGTGTTTTGCTACCTTACGTTCCGCTCTATCGGCTAAGGCGGCACCAGGAGAACTACTGCGATTGTGCCCCGGTTCGGCCAGGCGAGCACCTCAGTAGAGAAAGCCGAAAACTGACTGTCATGATATAGCGTGAGACTGGTCAACCACTCGATGACTTACCGGAATCTTTAGGATTCCTCCGCATTAACGAAGGGCCGCTTCCCGGCCAGGCACATACGCGCCCCGAGTTCGGGC
>NC_053023.1:548210823-548231111 GCF_003073215.2 Triticum urartu
GAGGAGATTTCTTTTTCCATAAGCATGTATGACTATATTCGGTATACATGCCTACATTACATTGATGAATGGGAGCTAGTTCTGTGTCACCCTATGGTTATGACTGTTACATGATGAACCGCATCCGGCATAATTCTATATCACCGATCCATTGCCTACGAGCTTTTATATATTGTTCTTCGCTTATTTACTTTTCCGTTGCTATTGTATCATCACTACAAAATACCAAAAACATTACTTTTGCTACTCAGTTACCACTACTATCATATTACTTTGCTACTAAATACTTTGCTGCAGATATTAAGTTTCCAGGTGTGGTTGAATTGACAACTCAGCTGCTAATACTTGAGAATATCCTTTGGCTCCCCTTGTGTCGAATCAATAAATTTGGGTTGAATACTCTACCCTCGAAACTGTTGCGATCCCCTATACTTGTGGGTTATCAAGACTATTTTCTGGCGCCGTTGCCGGGAGCATAGCTCTATTCTTTGAGTCACTTGGGATTTATATCTGCTTATCATTATGAAGAACTTGAAGATCCAAGAACCAAGATTTATCCCTCAACTACGAGGGGAGGTAAGGAACTACCATCTAGCTCTGCACTTGATTCACCTTCTGTTTTGAGTAAGCTTGCGACACCTAAACCTGCTTCTGCTATTCGTTCTGATATGTCGCATGTTATTGATGATGCCACTTCTGCTATGCATGATACTTATGATGAAACTACTTCTATGCTTGATACTAGTGCCACTTGGTGAATTTCTTGATGAACAACTTGCTAGGGCTAGAGAGAAAGAAATTATTGAAATTGATAATATTGATGAAAGTGATGATGAAGACTCTCCCCCTAATAAATATGAATTGCCTGTTGTTCCTGAGGGTTATGTTATGGATGAAGAAGCTACTAGAGCTATTTTAGCTTGCAATGATAGATATGATCTAAAGAGGTTATTAGCTAAATGGAAGCAGCAATCTCTTAATGCTAGAATGAAACCTGAGACCCTGCTTTTGCTACTTCACCTATATGTGTTCCTGATAAGGATTATGAATTCTCTGTTGATCCCGGTATAATTACTTTGGTTGAATCTGATCCTTTCTATGGCTATGAATCTGAAACTGTTGTGGCACATCTTACTAAATTAAATGATATAGCTACCCTGTTCACTAATGATGAGAGAACTCGCTACTTTTATATCCTTAAAATATTTCCGTTCTCATTAAAAGGTGATGCTAAGATATGGTTTAACTCTCTTGATCTTGGTTGTGTGTGTAGTCGCCAAGATATGATTTATTATTTCTTTGCTAAATATTTACCTGCTCATAAGAAACAAGCTGCTTTAAGGGATATATATAATTTTGTGCAACTTGAAGAAGAGAGTCTCCCACAAGCTTGGGGGAGGCTTCTCCAATTACTTAATTCTTTGCCTGATCATCCTCTTAAGAAAAATGAAATACTTGATATCTTTTATAATGGACTAACCGATGCTTCCAGAGATTACCTGGATAGTTGTGTTGGTTCTGTTTTCAGGGAAAGAACACTGGATGAAGCTGAAATTCTATTGAATAATATGTTGACAAATGAAAATAATTTTACACTTCCTAAGCCAACTCCTGAGCCTATTCCTAAACCAACTCCGAAGAAGAGAGGTGTTCAATTTCTCAGTCCTGAAGATATGCAAGAGGCGAAGAAATCCATGAAAGAAAGGGGTATTAAAGCTGAAGATGTTAAGAATTTACCTCCTATTGAAGAAATACATGGTCTTAATTTACCGCCTGTCGAAGAAATGCATAATTTTAATTCATCTCCTATTGAAGAAATACATGGTCTTGATAACCCGACACAGGTAGTAAAGGTAAATTCTCTTTATAGATATGATAAAGATGAAATCCCATTTACTAAGTTTGGTAGCCCATGCTTAGATGAGTTTGATAAATTTATGGTTAAGCAAGAAGACTTCAATGCTTATTTTTGTAGAGAATTAAAATGCAGTGCTAATATGCTTGAACACTTGGGTAATTATATGGCTAATGTCAAAGGTGAACTTGAACTTATTAGTAAACATGCTTCTATGGTTACCACTCAAGTAGAACAAGTACATAAAGCTCAAAATGATTTGCTCAATGAATTGAATAGTAAGAATAATGATTTTGCTGTTAGAGTGGCTACTAGAACTGGTAAAATGACTTAGGAACCTTTGTATCCTGAAGGCCACCCTAAGAGAATTGAGCAAGATTCTCAAAGAAATAATATAGATGCACCTAGTCCTTCTAAAAGGAAGAAAAAGAAAAATGATAGGACTTTGCATGCTTCTAGTGAACATGTTGCTGACACACCTGAGAATCCAAATGATATTTCTATTTCTGATGCTGAAACACAATCTGGTGATGAACCTGAAACTAGTGATAATGTTAATGATAATGTTCATGATGATGCTCAACCTAGCAATGATAATGATATAGAAATTGAACCTGTTGTTAATCTTGATAACCCACAATCAAATAATCAACGTTGTGATAAGAGAGACTTTGTTGCTAGGAAACACAGTAAGGAAAGAGAGCCATGGGTTTAGAAACCCATGCCTTTTCCTCCCAAACCATCCAAGAAAAAGGATGATGATGATTTTGAGTGCTTTGCTGAAATGATTAGACCTATCTTTTTGCATATGCGATTGACTGATATGCTCAAAATGAATCCTTATGCTAAGTATATGAAAGAAATTGTTACTAATAAAAGAAAGATACCGGAAGCTGAAATTTCCACCATGCTTGCTAATTATACTTTTAAGGGTGGAATACCAAAGAAACTTGGAGATCCAGGAGTACCGATGTAACGCCCCGAGACCGTTGCGCCAGGTGTCTTCTAGTTATTCGTTGTTTTTGCCTTGTCATTTGCTTGCGTGTCACATCTTGTCATGTCATCATGCGCATTTGCATCATCATGTTTTCTAAATTTGCATTTGTCCGGGTTCCCCTGTTCTCTCCGCAGTCCGTTCTGAGCCCAGACACACTTGCACGCGCCCGCGGCACGTCCGAAATATTATTTTATAAATGGCCGGAAAATGTTCTCGGAATGGGTTGAAAGTTGACATGCGGTGTTGTTATGTTGTCAGTAGACCGCCAGTCAAATTTCATCGCATTCGGAGTTCGTTTGATAGCCCAACAGTTAAACTATAGCGACAATATAGTCGGTCAAATTGTAGGACATTATCGGTCTTCGGAAACAGACGTCGGGCCTCTCTCTCTTCTCACGTCTCAGCCCGAGGCCTTCTGCACAGCCCACAAGATCCAACCTACCCTTCCTCGCGTCCGGAGCCGTCGGGTCGCGATCGGAGGCTCTAAAAGCCCACCCAAACACCCCTAAACCTAATACCTGCCCTATATATACACCCCTTCCTTGCGCCTACGGCCTCCCGCTCGTCGCCATGACCGCACAGGTTCAAGCTCCGCCGCTCGTTGCTGTTCATCGCATCGTCCCGTGCTCCAACTGCCGGGAACCGGCTCCTCGTCGTCAAGACGTCCTAGATCCGCCTGCCTCCGCCAGTCCCTGACCTCACCGGAGCCGCTTCCCACCGTGCTGTCGTTCTCATCGCCGGCAACCGCTATGCCCTGAACCTGTCTCTGCTTCTCGCTCGCCCCCTCGTTGACCGTGATGCCCAGGGTCCAGCAGCGCCCGACCTGCTTCTTCCTCCAACTGGGCTTGGCCCATGGGTGAGGCCACACCACAGCGCCCCTCCTCTATTTTTTCCTCCTGTTGGGCCAGACAGTTTTAGCCCAGTGTAGTATTTTTTTTCAGATATGCGATTTTTCCTTTTAATCCTGAGACAGCAGTTTTACACAAAACCCCTCATGTTCATACATTTAATATCTCACAAACTATGCATCACATGCAAAAACTTTATATATGAAACATGCTTAGAAATTCATGTAGTTTCATAATATGTCACTTTCATGCATGTTTAAAATGTTTAAAATGATGTTTGCATATATTTTGCCTAAGGCCATGCTAAAAATGCTTCAATTCATAACTAAATAACCGTAGCTCCAAACTTAACAAACTTTATATGTAAATGGGGTAGAATAATGCATAGATTATCATGGTGGCATCACTCTGCATGTTTAATAACTCTTAAATTTGGTTTAGGGTAGAACAGTACCAAATCTAATATATACACATGAGGAGTTTCCGGACTTGTTGTTTGTTGTTCCGGCCTCATTCAAACTTGCCTAGTTAAGTAGTTTTACTATGCTTCACCTCTTTCCTTTTTTAACAACATTTAATATTGTTGGGTACCTAAACGAGAGAGAACTAAATAAGTCACGTGGTTTTTCGTCAATATGCTACGGAGTTGCATATTGAGCTCCACTTAATTTGTAGGATTGTTTGTGCATTTTGCCATGCCATGCCTAATTAAACCGGACATGCATCATACTTGGTTGTGCATCATGCCATGTTTATGTGATGCTTGTTTACCATGTTGTTTGCTTCTTTCCGGTGTTGCTTCTTCGGGTTAGTTCCGATAATGTCGCGTTTGTGAGGATCCGTTCGACTACGTCCGTTTGTCTTCTTCATGGACTCGTTCTTCTTCCTATAGGGATCTCAGGCAAGATGACCATACCCTCGAAATCACTTCTACCTTTGCTTGCTAGTTGATCGCTCTATTGCTATGCCGCGCTACCTACCACTTGCTTATCATGCCTCCCATATTGCCATGGCAAGCCTCTAACCCACTTTCCTAGCAAACCGTTGTTTGGCTATGTTACCGCTTTGCTCAGCCCCTCTTATAGCGTTGCTAGTTGCAGGTGAAGATGAAGTTTGTTCCATGTTGGAACATGGATATGTTGGGATATCACAATATCTCTTATTTAATTTAATGCATCTATATACTTGGTAAAGGGTGGAAGGCTCGGCCTTATGCCTGGTGTTTTGTTCAAGCTTGCTGCCCTAGTTTCCATCATACCGGTGTTATGTTCCTTGATTTTGCGTTCCTTACACGGTTGGGTGTTATGGGGACCCCTTGACAGTTTGCTTTGAATAAAACTCCTCCAGCAAGGCCCAACCTTGGTTTTACCATTTGCCTCACCACCACCTACTTTTCCAAACACTTTTGCCCTTGTTTTGGACTCTAACTTGCATGATTTGAATGGAACTAACCCGGACTGACGCTGTTTTCAGCAGAATTGCCATGGTGTTATTTATGTGCAGAAACAAAAGTTCTCGGAATGACCTGAAACTTCACGGAGCGTATTTTTGGAAATAATAAAAAATACTGGCAAAAGATCAAGGCAGGGGGCCCACACCCTAGCCACGAGGGTGGGGGGCGCGCCTGCCCCCTGGGCGCCCCCTACCTCGTGGGCCCCCTGGAGCTCCTCCGACCTCAACTCAAACTCTATATATTCACTTTTGGGGAAAAACATAAAGGAGAAGGATTCATCGTGTTTTACGATACAGAGCCACCGCCAAGCCCTAAAGCCTCTCGGGAGGGCTGATCTGGAGTCTGTTTGGTGCTCTGGAGAGGGGAATCCATCGCCGTCGTCATCATGAATCATCCTCCATCACCAATTTCATGATGCTCACCACCGTGCGTGAGTAATTCCATCGTAGGCTTGCTGGACGATGATGGGTTGGATGAGATTTATCATGTAATCGAGTTAGTTTTGTTATGGTTTGATCCCTAGTATCCACTATGTTCTGAGATTGATGTTGCTATGACTTTGCTATGCTTAATGCTTGTCACTAGGGCCCGAGTGCCATGATTTAAGATCTGAACCTATTATGTTTTCATGAATATATGTGAGTTCTTGATCCTATCTTGCAAGTCTATAGTCACCTACTATGTGTTATGATCCGGCAACCCCGAAGTGACAATAATCATGACCACTCCTGGTGATGATCGTAGTTTGAGGAGTTCATGTATTCACTATGTGTTAATCCTTTGGTCCGGTACCCTATTAAAAGGAGGCCTTAATATCCCTTAGTTTCTGCAAGGACCCCGCTGCCACGGGAGGGTAGGACAAAAGATGTCATGCAAGTTCTTTTCCATAAGCACGTATGACTATATTCGGAATACATGCCTACATTACATTGATGAATTGGAGCTAGTTCTGTGTCACCCTAGGTTATGACTGTTACATGATGAACCGCATCCGACATAATTCTCTATCACCGATCCATTGCCTACGAGCTTTCCATATATTGTTCTCTGCTTATTTACTTTTCTGCTGCTACTGTTATCATCACTACAAAACACCAAAAATATTACTTTTGCTACCATTACCTTTTGCTACCGTTACCACTACTATCATATTACTTCGCTACTAAATACTTTGCTGCAGATATTAAGTTTACAGGTGTGGTTGAATTGACAACTCAACTACTAATACTTGAGAATATTCTTTGGCTCCCCTTGTGTCGAATCAATAATTTTGGGTTGAATACTCTACCATTGAAAACTGTTGCGATCCCCTATACTTGTGGGTCATCATCTACGCAAGGGTCCAGACAATTTTGTCATCCTGGCCACCATGTTAGCTGACGTTTACAAAGGGGAGAAGGAAGACATCACTCGCTTGAAATGTCGGGAAGGTTTTTCCATGTATAACCCCATCGACTAGGTATGTTTTTCTTTGATTATTGGCCTTCACTCAATCTCTTTCCTGAGTAAAGCTAGTCGAATTTAATCCGACTATTTTTTTATAGGAGTGAATAAAGGTCGTCGAGGGGGTCTACAGCCCCACTCTGCAGCCAGAGGACCATGTTCGAGACGTGGATCCCGGATTTGAAGAAGATCCGGATATATTTATAGAACTTAAGGAGGGGGTCTTTTATCAGGCAAGCTATGACTGCACGAAAGTGGCCATTATAGCCGATTACCACGGCCTTCTCCCCTCCTCCCATGTAAGTACCTAGGGGATGTCTCCTCCAAAAGAGTTTTCCCATTGCACCTCACCCACCACATTGTCTCACACTCTGAAGGGGCGGCTCTCGTCTCACCGAGCTGTATCAGAGGCGTCCTCTAAGGTGATGCCCGCGCAGGGCGATTCTTTGAAAAGAAAGGCAAATGGTGATACTACCGGGCCCCCACCTTCACCAAAGAGGTATAGTTTTTAACACGCACTCGGCATATAGACCAAACTGTGATGTTTTCCTCTGGGCCATATTTTTGGAAGAGAATACGCCGGACTATATCTGGGGATCTCGCTGGCCATGCATCAACCAATCCAGCCCCGGACCCTGCCACAAGGACTAGGGTTGATACGGGCACAATGCCGGATTATCATCTCCAGGAGAATTCAGATAATGTATCAGTCACCAATTCCGAAGTGGAGAGTGCACTGAATCATCGGCGACGAAAGAGGCCATGCACGACCCAAGTTTCACCGAAGAGGCATTCAATGCCCTCAGCTCTACGGATGCATATATCCGGGCTGCTTGGGATGGACTTGCTGGAGCCACCCACCAGCTTTCAAAGGATATGCGGGTAAAAAAACTTTGAGTAGATTCAATAATCATATGCCAATATCCCCCGAGACTTGAAGCAGTTGGCCCAAATGATTTAAGGGTTGTTATATCATCTGGTACTCATGGTGAAAAATAACACGCTGTTCAAGGAGCTTGAAGAATGTCGTACCAAGCTAACTATTGTCACCGCCGAACTGGAAAATTTGATGAAATCCAAGAAGGCACCTGATGGTAAGCACAACAGTGTCTGGAAAGTATGATTCTGCGCCAACAATGATTTTTAAATGCATTGTTTTGTTTACAGCTGCAGGATCGGTGGATCAGTTGGAGAAGATGCTGAAGGCTGCTCAGGCGGACAAACAACATGCCGAAGGGCAAGAAGCCGCTAGTCAACGTGTATTAACACGGACCATTAATGAGAACAAACAAGCTACATGATGCAAACATCAAGCAAGCCGAAGAGCTAAAGGACGTATGAGCCCAACTGTCAGATGCCTTGAAGGAGAACAGAAAGCTGAAGGGCGGCATATTCAGTATGTCCTTTAACCTAACTTTCATACGGTCCCCTGATGGAAAGGTTTACGAGATTGTCCCTGTAGGTTTGTTAACTGGGTGGCCCGAGGGAGAAGTGTCCAGATTTCAAGGTGACTTGCTGCAAGAGCCATCCAAAGTGCACGAGCGAGCTCGGAAAGCCATGGGGACCATGGCTAAGGCTTTATGGCCATCCGATTCTCCTCTAGAAATTATGGAGGAGCTCATGAATTTATTCAAGGGAGCTCGACGCCTCTTTGAACTATGGAAGGCATCACCATGTCGAGAAGGCGCACGAGAAGCCTGTGCCATGGTGAAAACGCGGTATACCGTACTTGATACAAATCATATGGCCCTGGTCAGACCTCGGGGACCAGATGGACAATTAATTCCTGTTAGCTTGGTGTATGATCAAGTAAAGACAACCGCCAAATTTTCACAACAGAACTGTAAACTAGACAACCTGACATGGTATAGATAAAGAGTAGGGGTTTCATTCCATGTAACAATGTACTTTGTCACCAAGCTTATCTCCGTCCAAACTGGAAAAGATTGTCGTGGCAAACCTTTTGCTTCTACCTCCGAAACCCAAGGGTTGGAGTGCTTTTGAATACTATACCTGTGGGAAACACCAAGTATGTTCGGAAACCAGGCAATCCGTTCATAGTGCTTGAACAGACAAACTGTATTCAAGGAGTTATGTTATATTACTTTTTAACGTAAGAAACATCTTCCAGAGAGAATAGTTCCGTTAAGGGTTCCTCTCCCTGGGTCAGTGTGTATTTTTATGCATGCCTAAGCCGTGATGCGAAAGAATCACATGAGTTTTTATAGTTTGATAGTTTATACTGCAATGAAGGTAGTTCGTCGTTTGTCCGCCGACCAATTATTCCGTTAAGAACGCTAGCTTTCGGCTTCACCCGTCTGAGGTACATGTCCGGATGACCCGGTTGTACGAATCACAGAGGTGCTCCCTTTATGCCCTAGCCAAACAAGCGGGAATGTAGGGCATAAGCACAGGAGCCAGGCAACCCAGCTAGGCAAAAACATAAGTCATAGAGGTGCATATAATGGCGAAGATGGGACGTATATGAGCAAACAACACATATGTATAGTGAGCTTTATGCTCAAAATAATAATAAGCTTCTATTGAGAGAAGCCCCAGTTATGGTGGGGTGTGTACATTTAGGGATGTATACCCCTCAAATGTGCGGCTTTACCCGAACACACGCTAGAAATCGTATAAGAGGAAAAAAGGAAAAAAATTGAAAAGGAGAAAAAAGGGAACGAACAAAGGTATGTGTCCAAACTTAGGCGTAGAATCTTCGAAGCCTAGCAGCGTTCCATGGGTTCGACTCTAGGCAATTATCCGATGCATTATGAAGGCGATAAGCTCCTACAGTGAGAACCTCATCTATAATGAAGGGACCCTCCCATTTGGGTTTGAGCTTGTCCTTTTTCTTCTCTGGTAGGCGTAGAACAAGTTCACCGACATTATAAGTCTTTGCCCGCACTTCTCTGCTTTGGTATCTTCGAGCTTGTTGTTGGTAGAATGCAGAACGGGCTTTTGCGATATCACGCTCCTCCTCCAGGCCATCTAATTCGTCCTGCCGATCGAGCTCGGCTCTCTCTCCTCATACATGCGCACTCGAGGTGAATCATGAATAATATCGTAGGGCAAGACAGCCTCTGCGCCGTACACCATGAAGAACGGTGTGTATCGAGTCTTGCAGTTGGGCGTGGTCCGTAGCCCCAAGAGTACAGAGTTGAGCTTCTCGATCTAGTGTTTATCCGAC
The DNA here is from genome assembly GCF_003073215.2 of Triticum urartu. Taxonomy (NCBI): domain Eukaryota; kingdom Viridiplantae; phylum Streptophyta; class Magnoliopsida; order Poales; family Poaceae; genus Triticum; species Triticum urartu. The sequence goes on from NC_053023.1 coordinate 548,220,610, forward strand.
TCCTTTAGGGATCGCACTAGTCTGGATTTGATGCCGCTAATTATCAGGCGATTGGCCTGCTCAACTTGACCGTTTGTTTGCGGGTGATACACGGAGGCGTAATCAAGTTTAATACCTGGATTAACACACCAATTTTTCACCTCATCGGCTGTGAAATAAGAGCCGTTATCTGTAATAATGCTATGTGGGACACCATAACGGTGTACAACACCAGAGATAAAATCTATCACCGGTCCAGCTTCAGCTGTTTTTACAGGTTTGGCCTCTATCCACTTAGTGAATTTATCCACCATAACCAGTAAATATTTCTTCTTATGGCTTCTCCCTTTAAGGGGTCCGACCATGTCTAGCCCTCAGACCGCGAAAGCCAGGTAATGGGGATTGTTCTTAGGGCTGTGGGCGGCATATGGCTTTGATTGGCAAAGAGCTGGCACTCGGCCAGTGATGTACAAGGGCATGTGCATCTGCTCCGGCCGTGGGCCAAAAGAAACCTATACGGAAGGCCTTCCTTATGAGGGCCCGAGCTGCGGCGTGATGGCCGCCGAGGCCGCATGTATTTCGGCCAAGAGCTGCCGCCCTCCTCTTCGGAGGTACATCTTTGAAGAACTCCAGTAGTGCTTTTCTTGTAGAGCTCTCCTTCATGAACTTTGTAGGCTTTGGAGCGTCGAACTATGCGACGGTCCTCGTTCTGGTCATTAGGGAGCTCCTACCTATTAAGGTAGGCTAGGAAGGGTTCGTTCCAAGGAGCGATTACCACCATGATTACATGGGCGGAAGGTGTTGGCTCGGTGCCCGAGCCCCCGGTGATATCTGAGTCGTCTTCGGCATCCGGGGGTGTGATCGGCGCCGGACTGGTATTTCCGCTCTCATCCTGCCATACCACGGATGGCTTGAAAATCCTTTCCACAAAGGTGTTAGGTGGGACGGGGTCGCGTTTAGCGCCCATTCGAGCAAGGATGTCTGCTGCCCGATTACTGTCTCGAGCCACGTGGTGGAATTCAAGCCCTTCAAACCGAGCTGATATTTTGAGTACGGTGTTGCGGTAAGGCCGCCATCTTCAGATCTTTTGCATCAAATTCTCCATTAATTTGAGATATCGCGAGGTTCGAATCCCCGCGCACCTCAAGGCGTTGTATGCCCATAGAAACGGCCATCTGATGTCAATGAAGCAATGCTTCATATTCAGCCGTGTTATTGGAGTCTGTATACATGATTTGTAATACATAACGGACTGCGACCCCTACAGGGGATGTTAGGATGACACCGGCCCCCAATCCGGATAACATTTTAGAGCCATCAAAGTACATCACCCAGTTGGAATATGTGATGTACTCTTTCGGCAGTTCGGCTTCTGTCCATTAGGCGACAAAGTCGGCAAACACCTGAGATTTAATAGCTCGGCATGGCTTGTATGTTATTTCAAATGGTAAGAGCTCGATAGCCCATTTTTCAATGTAGCCAGTGGTGTCACGATTGTTTATGATGTAATTGAGTGGTACCTCAGAGGACACTGTGATCGAGCACTCCTGAAGGTAGTGCCACAGCTTCCGAGATGCCATGAAAACCGCATATGCTATCTTTTGATAGTGCAAGTATCGGGATTTGCTTGGTGTGAGGACCACCGATACATAGTATACTGGTTTTTGGAGTGGGAATTTGTATCCCGCTTCCTCTTGTTCAACGACGAGTACATCACTCACCACCTGGTGATTGCAGATATGTACAACAGCATAGGTTCACCGATGTTAGGTGCGGCGAGGATTGGGTTGTTTGCTAACAGAGTTTTCATTTCTTCCAACCCGGCTATTGCCGCGTTTGTCCACTCAAAGTGGTCGGTGCGTCAGAGCAGGCGATAGAGCGGCAACGCCTTCTCTCCCATTCTGGAGATAAAGCGGCTCAAGGCTGCCACACACCCATCTAGTTTTTGGACCTGCTTTAGGTCTGTTGGTGTTGCCAATTGTGGTAGGGCTCGGATTTTGGCCGGATTTGCTTCGATTCCTCTATTGGAAGCAATGAACCCAAGCAGATTTCCAGCCGGAACGTCGAAAATGCATTCTTCTGGATTGAGTCGTATGTCATTTGTTCGGAGGTTGTCGAATGTAAGGCGTAAGTCATCCACCAATGATTCGACATGTTTGGTTTTGATGACATCATCCACATATGCCTCCACCATCTTGCCAATTTGTTTTCCAGGCATGTTTGAACCATGCGTTGATAAGTGGCGCCGGCATTTTTGAGTCTGAAAGGCATAGTGTTGAAGCAGAAAGGCCCATACGGAGTAATGAATGCCGTTGCGGCCTGATCGGATTCCTTCATCTTAATCTGATGGTATCCGGAGTATGCGTCGAGGAAGCACAGTGAATCGTGTCCTATAGTTGCATCAACGATTTGGTCAATGCGGGGCAGTGGGAAGGGGTCCTTAGGGCAGGCCTTATTGAGGTCTTTGAAACCAACACAAAGGTCCCAGGATTTGTCCTTCTTTGGCACCATCACCAGGTTTGCTAGCCAATCCGGGTGTTTGATCTCTCTAATGAACTCAACTTCAAGTAGTTTGGCTAGCTGCTTGAGAACCCACAAGTATAGGGGATCGCAATAGCTTTCGAGGGTAGAGTATTTGATGTAGGGTAGAACCCTAATCGCCCGATCTTCCACGAAAGGAGCGGATCCAGCAAAGAACACGAGGAACACGAGGGCAAAACGAGGGAAATCATGAGGGGAAACATGAGAGAATCACTCAAACAACAAGAAATAGTCACACATGTGCTAGATCCTCGAGTACAAAGGGGAAGATACACGATCCAAAGTCAACAACGGACGATACACAGTAACCGGTCTTCTCCGTGAGGAGGTCTTGAATCCACAGGGGGATCTTCCCTTAGAAAGGGGGCTTGAATCCAAGGGATCTTCTCCGTAGAGGCCGCGGTCTCTCTCGTGGAGTAGATCCGATATGGATGAGCGTAGCTCTATCTCTCAAATGAGCTAAACCAACGCTAACCCTCAAATGGTGGAGGTGGAGGAGTATATATAGTCTAGGGCCACGAAGGGGTAAGTGAGGGCGAAGGGATACATGGGCTCGGCCCGATACACTGTGCACAGACAGGCGTCGGACGTTCGACGGGTACCGTACGTCCGGTGGCTCACGACGGTCTGGTCGTTCCGCTACTTGTCGGACGTCTGGCGTTTTGGCTCGGTTGACGTGGCGCCAGATTTCTGGAGACGGTCGGACGTCCGGTCGCTGGAGTGTGTCGAACGTCCGGGACTTGGTCGGACGTCCGCTCGTTTGGCCCGGGTGCGGGATTACCGGTCATCCGGTCCGGGCCAGTCGTCCAGTGGGTCTTCACGCGTCGGACGTCCGGTCCCGACCGGTTGTCCGGTGGCTGGAGCTTCTTCCATAGCTCTTCTTCTCGTTCCTCGCGCTTGGTGTCCTCGCCTTCTTGTCCATGGTATTCCTCTTGGTTCCTGGTCATGCATAGCACACATGTTTGAGGTAGTAGCCATGTCTCACGTATGGGAAAGTGATGGTTCGAAGAGGAGCGAGTTCACCTTGTGTCCAATGGTGTATAGATGAGGTCTCATCTTATGTTCTCTTAGGGCTTGGAGAGTAGTCAGAGTGTACATGGGGATGAACGTGGGATGCTCCGCATCAAGCAGGGTCAGGTTTCATCCTAGCATTTAGAGATTGCTTATTCCATTTAGCTAATAACCTTTTGAGTTCATATCTATCTTTGAAAGCTAAAATAGCTAAAGAAGCTTCTTGATCAAATAAATAACCCTCATGAATTAGAAGTGATTCTTCATCATCACTTTCATCATCATAATCAGATTCAATATTTTCAATCTCTCTAGCCCTAGCAAGTCGTTCCTCGAGAAAATCACCAAGTGGCACAGTAGTATCAAGCATAGAAGTAGTTTCATCATAAGTATCATGTATAGCAGAAGTAGCATCATCAATAACATGCGACATATCAGAACGAATAGCAGAAGCAGGTTTAGGTGTCGCAAGCTTACTCATAACAGAAGGTGAATCAAGTGCAGAGCTAGATGGCAGTTCCTTACCTCCCCTCGTAGTTGAGGGATAAATTGTTGTCTTAGCATCTTTCAAATTCTTCACAGTGTCCAGAAGATATAAATCCCAAGTGACTCAAAGAATAGAGCTATGCTCCCCGGCAACGGCGCCAGAAATTAGTCTTGATAACCCACAAGTATAGGGGATCGCAACAGCTTTCAAGAGTAGAGTATTCAACCCAAATTTATTGATTCGACACATGGGGAGCCAAAGAATATTCTCAAGTATTAGCAGCTGAGTTTGTCAATTCAACCACACCTGGAAACTTAGTATCTACAGCAAAGTGTTTAGTAGCAAAGTAATATGATAGTGATGGTAACGGTAACAAAAGAGTAATGAAAGCAAAGTAATGTTTTTGGTATTTTGTAGTGATTGTAACAATAGCAACGGGAAAGTAAATAAGCGTAAACCAATATATGGAAAGCTCGTAGGCAACAGATCAGTGATGGATAATTATGCAGGATGTGGTTCATCATGTAACAGTCATAACATAGGGTGACACAGAACTTGCATGACATCTTTTGTCCTACCCTCCCGTGGCAGCGGGGTCCTAATGGAAACTAAGGGATATTAAGGCCTCCTTTTAATAGAGAACCGGAACAAAGCATTAGCACATAGTGAATACATGAACTCCTCAAACTACAGTCATCACCGGTAAGTATCCCGATTATTGTCACTTCGGGGTTAACGGATCATAACACATAATAGGTGACTATAGACTTGCAAGATAGGATCAAGAACTCTCATATATTGATGAAAACATAATAGGTTCAGATCTGAAATCATGGCACTCGGGCCCTAGTGACAAGCATTAAGCATAGCAAAGTCATAGCAACATCAATCTCAGAACATAGTGGATACTAGGGATCAAACCCTAACAAAACTAACTCGATTACATGGTAAATATCATCCAAGCCATCACCGTCCAGCAAGCCTATGATGGAATTACTCACGCACGGCGGTGAGCATCATGAAATTGGTGATGGAGGATGGTTGATGATGACGACGGCGACGAATCCCCCTCTCCGGAGCCCCGAACGGTCTCAAGATCAGCCATGCCGAGAGGTTTTAGGGCTTGGAGGTGGCTCCGTATCGCAAAACGCGATGAAATCTTCTCTTCTATTTTTTTCTCCCCAAAAGAAAATATATAGAGTTGGAGTTGGAGTCGGGAGGTCTGCAGGGGGCCCACGAGGTAGGGGGCGCGCCCTACGGGGGGGCGCCCCCCACCCTCGTGGACAGGGTGTGGCCCCCCTGGTCTTCATCTTTTGCGAGGATTTTTTATTATTTATTGTAGGATATTCCGTGGAGTTTCAGGTCATTCCGGGAACTTTTGTTTTCTGCACATAAAACAACATCATGGCAGTTCTGCTGAAAACAATGTCAGTCCTGGTTAGTTCCATTCAAATTATACAAGTTAGAGTCCAAAACAAGGGCAAAAGTGTTTGGAAAAGTAGATACGACGGAGATGTATCACTCCTCGCCCATAGCTTGTCGCTTGGGCTCGGAAAATCGCCGCAGCATTTGCTTGACTAGCTTGAACCCCTTTATTATGTTGAGGCTGTGTTCGGCCAGTCTACATGGGATTCCTGGCATATCCGAAGGACGCCAGGCAACGATGTCCCAATCTCGCGCAGGAATGCTCTTAGAGTGGCGTTGACCGTCGGATCTAGTTGTGCTCCAATGGCTGCTATTTTATTAGGATCCGTCAGGTGAACTTGGAATTTGACTATTTCGTCTGCTGGCTTGAAAGAAGTGGACTTAGGCCTTTTATTGAGCATTACGTCGTCTCTATCCACTTTGGAATGCAGAGCGGAGAGCTCCTCGGCAGCGAGGGCTTTGGATGATGCCTCTAGGGCCAGGGTTGCGGTTTTGTTTTCGGCGCGGAGTGCTATGTCCGGATCACTAGTAATAGTGATAACTCCGTTGGGCCTGGTCATTTTGAGCTTCATGTACCCGTAATGGGGTATGGCTTGAAAGTGTGTGAATGCATCTCACCCCAACAGGGTGTCATATTCGTTGTTGAAAGGTGCCACGTGGATGATTAACTGTTCAGACCTGTAGTTCTCCGGCGTGCCGAATACCACATCAAGTTTAATTATTCCCGAGGATCGCGCTTCTCGACTAGGGTGTAACATCCCAAATTTTCAATTTGGAATGTTACACATAGATCATCCATGCATATCATGATTTATTGCATTTCCGTTCCGCAATCCTCGAAATCCTAAGCAACTCAAGGACCCACGGAGAGAGTTGGGGATTTTCCTGTTTTCATATTTGATTTTTATCAAATAATGAAACGAGGATTTTGATTTTAATAATTTTTCTCTCCGAAATATTTCATATTAAATCAAATGAGTGGAGATAATATGACTTCTCCAAAATAATTGAAATATTGGAGGAAAAATATTAAAATCATTTATTGGATTTTATTTGGTTTTATTCGGATTTTATTTGCATTAGAAAAATTGCACGTTTTCAAAATTGCATTTTAGGGCCAAGAAAATGTTCAACTCGTCCTAAATATTTTATTTAGACGGTGAAAATTTGTTTTGGCATTTTTAGATTTTTATTTATTTTTCTAGGATTTTTCTTCTGTCGGCGGAATTATTTAAAAAAATATCTCATGCCCGACTGGGCCTAAGGCCAGCCGAGCCAGGCCGGCCCGAGCCGCCACCGCCTCCCGCGCGCGCGCGCGCCGCCGCCGACCCGGACTCCAAGTCCGAGCCGGACTCCCCCGCCGCCGCTGCCTTGCCCCTTCCCCCAAGCAGCCGCCGCCCCCCCCTTTAAATACCGCCCCCCCTGGAGCCCAAGTCGCCGCCCGAGCCCCCCCCCCTGCAGCCCCTCGCCCGCCGCGGTGCCGCCGCGCGCCCGCCGCCCCACGCCGCCCCGCCCGCCGGAGCCCCGCCGGAGCCGAGCCAAGGTAGCCGCCGTACCGCCCCGGTTTTCTAAAGAAAAACCGTTCGGGTTTTTTTAGAAACCCTAGTTTTCGTTTTTTTCTAAATAGATCGGTTTTTCTCTGGTTTATTTATTTAGCGAGCGTTCGCTCGTTCGTTCGTTTTAACGAACGCGTTCTTCGTTTAGATCCAGATAACGAACGTTCGTTCGTTAATCTGTTCGTCGTTTTTCTTTTTCTCGGTTTTATTCCGACTTTTTCTGATCGCGATTTCGGATCCGATCTTAATTTCTGTTTTTCTTCTCGCTCGTTTATCGGAATCAGGCGATTCAAGCGCCTGGAGTTTCGTCTCGAAACCCTCTTTCCGTTTAATCAACTCAAACAAGTTTTTGTTACTGTAAAATTTGGCCTAGTTTCAGATTAGTAAACGAAGCTTCTTTCTTTCGCCGTTTGACTTTCGTTGCTCCGTTTGATTTGATTCTTTTTGCGATACCGGAGTTCTTAATTGAACTTTCTGGTCAACCTCTCTTATTTGAGTTTTGCTTTGTGCATCGTTGCTTGTTACTTATGTATGTTATTGTTTGCTTGCGATAGAATTCCCGGAGTGCGAAGCGTGTTACTACGAGTCTCTAGGATTCGCGATCGTCAGCAAGGCAAGTAACACTTTGATCATATCCCATTATTACCCAGTTTTTATGCATTAGTTCCAATCCTCAAACATTGCATGATTAGGATGTCATTAACTTGTGGGTTGGGAAGTAGTTGCTGAGGTAGAACCTATTGCCCTGTTAATTCAAACCCTTGGGAGTTACTTCTACGTATTGCTTATATTGCTATGCTATGCTCGTAGACGTGGTTTGGGTTTGAGTGAAATTCATGACAGATGTGAGATTGTTAATTAATGGTTCAACTTAAGGTGGCAACTTAATCAAACAACTGGGTGGATTGAGGCACCTGGGGAACCCAGTGTTGTCTGTATTTTTTTGGAAATCCCGGGGTACCCGTGTGATCTTCCTATGGACCGCCACCCAGGCTCAAAGGGAACTGAGATGATTCATGCTAGAAACTTCCGTGTGCAGCCACAAGCTATTATGGGCTCTAGCATAGTTGAGTAAGTTACGTGAAGCTCTTGAGAGGTAGATCAGCAGGTAGTGGGTTTTGTAGGTTTGATGGTCTACCCGGAGTAGAGAGTTAACGTTTCTGAAAGACTGTGTCTCGGTCATCCGTTTCTCAAACACCATGTAGTGCGAGAAATCCAACGGAGGCGATCGAGTCTTGTGGGGAAAAGTGCGCAAACCTCTGCAGAGTGTACAATCTAATCATGGTTAGCCGTGTCCCGGTTATGGACAATTCTTGAGTATCTAGTACTTGGGTTATCACATGTATCTCACCATGTTTAATTAATATTGTTGGGTTGTTAATCACTTTAATTGGGATTGAGTTGGGGTTACCTTCTCAATGATGTTTCAACCACCATGATAGTTAAATTAAAATCTATTCCTTTGTTGTAGGGAAAAATTGGCTTTTCGCAAAAACTAAACCATACAGCTTTCCACCAGCCATATATGCATGTAGTGATAGCATTATTCTGTTTCTGCTCTACTGTGTTATATTGCCAGCATATTCCATGTGCTGACCCGTTTTCGGGCTGCAACGTATTATGTTGTAGACTTTTCAGACGAGGAGTAAGGTTCGTTAGGTCGTTGCCGTGCAGCTCAGCTATGCCGTTGGAGTTGATGGACTCACTTTATCTTCCAAGCCTTCCGCTGTTATCCATTAGATGGCCTTAAGCCATATTATTGTAATAAGTTCTCTTGGAGACATTCGATGTAATAAGTGTGTGATTGCTACTCTGTTATAAATCCTTCGAGTACTGTGTGTGTCAGCATTACCGATCCAGGGATGACACTGAAGCACAGAGACTTGACCATCTGAGGTCGGGTCGCTACAAGATGGTATCAGAGCACACGCTGAGTGTAGGACACGACCACTAAGATAAACCCTAGGTCACACTTCTCTTCTCATTTCTGACTCCTCTCCATTTTCTACTCTTTAGGATGGCGAAGATGAAGAACAAGTTTGCACAACCGGATGAAGACACACCTTTTGGATGCCACTTGAAGGAAGTCACTAGGTACCTGAACATTGGAATACCAAGCTTCACCGGGACGTACAACGCCACTTTACCATAAGAAGAGCGCTGGATGATTCAAGTACAAGTTCCAGGAAGGACATTCTCGCCAACCTCTAAACCCATAGAATTTTCCTTCGATGCACCAACCTGGAGTTTAGGAAAGAGTATGGCAGCCCACATCACCATGGGACGCATTGGAGAAGTTTACAACAGGGATCTCCAGGACACTATCTACCAAATATGTGGGCGCTGAGACGAGCAATGGGAAGTAATTAGCACTAAGAAGTATAGATCCATTGCAGCTTTCATCCAGGAGTTAAACCAGCACATTCGACGTCAGGAGAACCAGATGTGTGCGGACATGATGGATTTGAAGGAGGCGAAGACTAGGATCATCGAGCTGGAGGAAGAACTCCAGTTTACCCGCGATGGATATGAGGAGGAAATCAAGATCCTACTGGAGAAGAATGATGACCTAGTCACGAAGATCGGGGTATTCATGGGAGGACCAGCACCAATAGAAGAAGAAGAAGAAGAACCCATGGAAATACGCCCTGAGGACTGCATCATCATCGACGACACCGATTTCGATCCTAGTGATGATGACTTTGAAGACGAAGCTGGAGCAGACATCATGGAGTCTTCCACCGATCAAAATTTCTAGATGACCACCAACTATTAGTAGTATTTCCCCCATGTATATAGTAGTAGTGAGCACTTTTGCGATAGTTCTAGACCGTTTGTATGCCCTTGCTTGATTGATTGAGTGAAATGATTGTGTTTGTATCATGTGCATATGGGTAGTGCCTTCTCATTAGACCCCTTTTCTATTCTAAATCTCTTCCATCTAAACCCATCAGATGCCTCCGAGACGTGACACCAGTTTTGCCTTCCCGCCGGAGTCACCCAGTTGATCCAGCAGCAGAATGCCTTGATGCAATTGCTAGTTCAGAACCAGGGCAACAACAAACAACAACAACAACCCACCGCCAGTGGACAACCTAGCCCGTTTTCTAAGGTTACAGCCGCCGGTGTTTTCCAGTAGCACCGAGCCTATAGTTGCTGATGATTGGCTACGCCGTATTGGAAGGGAGTTGACCACCGCAGGTTGCACAGATGCTGAGAGGGTGCGCTTTGCCGCACATCAATTGGATGGACCAGCAGCCTCATGGGTGGAGAATTACACAACACTTTTCCTGTAGCCAATGTCACTTGGGACCAGTTTCAGCAAGCTTTCCGCAATGCCCATGTCTCACTGGAGCTATGCAGATGAAGAAGCGGGAGTTTCACAACCTACGCCAGGGGAACCATACTGTGGCTCAGTACGTGATGAGTTTAGCAAGTTATCACGCTATGCCCCTGATGATGTGGCCACAGATGCCTGCGAAGCAGGAGAAGTTTATGAAGGG
>NC_053023.1:548232111-548271472 GCF_003073215.2 Triticum urartu
CTCGAGGGGGAGGAAGGGGAGAGGGAGGCGGCGGGGGCGCGTGGGCGGCTGCGGCGGACGGAGGCGGCGGATGGCGGGGGCGCGTGGGCGGCTGCGGTGGCGGCGGATGGCGGTGGTCAATCGAGGGGAATCTGGTGAGGGAGGGAGGGAGGACACAGTGCGAGGGCAGTAGGTGGAGTGGGGGGAGGGTTCTAATGGCGCACCACCCCCTCGTGCGCCATAAGTACGACTATTGTAATGGCGCACCACCCCTCGGTGCGCCAGAATTTTGTTTTAATCTAGCCCACTAGCCCTATCTACAACCTAACCCTATATACAACAGAAGCCCCCCACTAACCCGACTGGTTAGCATGCAACACACACACACCAGGTGGTCCTGGGTTCAATTCCTAGGCTCCCCAATATTTTTTTATGCATTTTAAATGCTGTTTGATATTTATTTGTGTTTAAATATGTTCAAACTTGTTTAAATCATAACAGTAATATTTTTTTATAAAAATAGTAATAATTTTTTTTAAATATGTTCAAATTTGTTACTTGAAAATATCATCATCGGTGGCGGTGGAACGGGGGAGGGTGCGGGGGTGCCCGTTGGCGGCGGTGGAGCGGGGGAGGGTTGCGGTGGGTCGTCGGCGGCGGTGGAGCTAGCGGGGGAGGGTGCGATTGGGATCAAGATGGAGGGGGGAATCGAGATTGAGATGGAGATCGAGATCAAGTGTCCTCATGAATTCAAAAAGTGCCCATGAAATTTAAAAATATTCATGATATCAAAAAGTGCCCATGAAATACAATCGAGAAATGAAGACCACGATTTAAATACAATCGATCTTAGCTAGCTATCTGTTCACAATCTTCTTTCCCTTCTTTTTCGCAAAAGGAGTTCTTCTGTGGAACGGACGTCCTTTAGGTAGGGTGGTCCCACTTCTTCTTGTGGTGTGTGCTGCTACTTCATCGTCGTCGTCATGTTCGATCTTCGGGTCACCGTACTTGTCGAAGTCTTGCTCATTGGCTACTCCATCCATTCCGATGATCTTCCTTTTGCCTCTCCTCACGACAACACGACTGGGCTTTGACGGGTCGGTAATGAAGAAGCATTGGTCCACTTGGGAAGCTAGTACCCATGGCTCATTTTTCGCGATGACGTTTGTGCCCGTGGTCTTGGATTTGGCTTCGGGTATAACCATGGTGGTGAAATACCGGTCTTCTTTTAGGACGCTCTTGGCCCATCTGACACGGAACATCGGTTCCTTCTCTCCAGCGTAGCTCAGCTCCCAAATCTCCTCGATCCTTCCGTAGTATGTGTCCTTGTCGTTACCGGTGTAGGATTCCATCGTTATCCCGGAGTTCTGATAACCATCGCTCTTCATGTCCTTGTTCTCGGTGTAGAATGTGTAGCCGTTGATATCGTACGCCTCATAGGTCATCAGGTTGTGCTCGGCGCCCTGTGACAAGGCGAATATGAGTTGTTCTTCCGCGGAAGAATCCTCATGTAAAGGGTACGACAGAAGCTTTTGCTTGAACCAACGCATTAAACATGAGTTGTGCTCTTTGAGTATATCTCCGTCCGTCCTCTGTTGGCCTCGGTCATTGTACGTCTTCTCAATAAAGGTTTTGTGCTCTACCACCCAAGGATCGACCACGTCTATGTGTTGTAGCGCGACTAGGTTTGCTCTTTCAAAGTCGGCAAGTCGACCCTCGAAGTCGACATGCATTTCGCGGCGACCCTCACGGTGACCCCATCCAGCGAGCCTGCCGAGGTGCCTGTTGACGGGCAGACCAATGGGGTTCTCGATGCCTAGATAATTCGTGCAGTAGGAGATGCACTCTTCGGTCAGAAAGCCCCTGTCTATACATCCCTCTGGACGTGACATGTTGCGAACGTATCCTTTGATGACAGCATTCATCCTTTCGAACAGCATCATGCTGTGCAGGAACGTCAGCCCGAGTTGGATGATATCCTCCATGATATGGACTAGCAGATGCACCATAACGTCGAAGAATGCGGGCGGGAAGTACATCTCAAGCTCGCATAGTATCACCACGATCTCTTCCTGTAGCATTCTGAGTTGCCTCACGCCAATCGACTTCCGAGAGATGACGTCGAAAAAGTTGCATAGGCCAAATAGCGTTTCACGGACGTGCGCGTCCATGATCCCACGGATTGCAACTGGAAGTATCTGCGTCATCAGCACATGACAGTCGTGAGACTTCATCCCGCTGAACTTCTGCTTCGCTAGGTCTAGGTATCTTCTTATCTTCCCCGCGTAACCGTAAGGAAGTTTTACTCCTAGGAGGCAGGTGAAAAACTGCTCGATCTCCTCCTGACTTAGAGTGAAGCACGCGGGAGGGTAGTCATTTCCGGTCTTCTTGGCCTTTTTGCCTTTGCGACGACTTTCTGTGTCCTGCTTCGCCTCATCATCATCATCATCATCATCACTAGCGTGAAGCTCCTGCCTGATGCCCATTGATTCCAAGTCTGCCCTTGCTTTCGGCCCATGTTTGGTCCTCTCTGGCATGTTGAGCAGGGTACCAAGCAGACTCTCGCACACGTTCTTCGTGATATGCATGACATCAAGGCTGTGAGGCACACGGTGGATCTTCCAGCACGGCAAGTCCCAGAAAACAGACCTCGTTTTCCATACCTTCAGTAGCGGCTCTGGCGCCTTTCGCTTCTTTCCCGGCTCTGGCGCCTTTTGCTTCTTTCCCGGCAGTGGGCAGTCTTTCCAAATTTTAAACAGCTCGTTTATTTCCTCGCCCCCCCTCTTACACGGGCGTTTTCGGGGTTCGGTTTCACCATCGAATAGATCCTTGCATTTCCTCCACGGGTCATCGTCGTGAAGCCACCTTCGATGTCCCATGAACACGGTTTTCGAAGACCCAGGATCTCTATCTAGCTGGCGATACGTTGTGTCATCCATGCACCTTACGCATCCAGAAAATCCGTGGACTACCTACCCCACGAGATATCCGTAACCGAGATAGTCGTGCACCGTCGTGAGCAGTGCGGCTCTCATAGGGAAATATTCTTTCTCTGCGGCGTCCCATGTATTAGCTGGCGTTTTCCACAGCGTGTCTAGCTCCTCCTTCGGCAGCCCCAGATACAGATTGATGTCGTTCCCTGGTTGTTTCGGCCCTTCAATTAAGATACTCATGTGAATGTACTTCCTCTTCATGCACAACCAGGGGGGAAGGTTGTACATCCACACAAACACAGGCTAGGTGCTATGTGTGCTTCTCTGGCTGCCAAACGGATTGACTCCATCGGTGCTCGCGCCCAGCACGATGTTCCTTGGATCCTTCCCAAATTCTGGGTATTCGAAGTTCAACGCTTGCCACTGGCTCGCATCCTTAGGGTGACTCAGCATCTTGTCTTTTTTATTTATCTCCGGATCATTTCCGTCATCTTCCCGCTTCTTCTCCTCCCTATCCGCATGCCAACGCAGGAGCTTTGCTACCTTAGGGTCCGCAAAATACAGCTGCAGACGAGGAGTGATCGGAAAGTACCACACCGATTTTCGAGGAGCTTTCTTCCTCTTCTTGTATCGAGTGACGCCGCACACCGGACATATGGTAGACTCCGCGTGCTCGTCCCGATAAATGATACAATTGTTCATGCACACATGGTATTTCACGTGCGGTAAATCCAGAGGACACACGATTTTCTTCGCCTCCTCGAAACTGGTCGGGCACTTGTTCCCCTTGGGAAGACGTTCGTGCCAGAATGACATGTTCTCGTCGAAGCATGCGTCGCTCATTTTGTGTTTTACCTTCATCTCCAGAGCCATGAGCATTACTTTCAGGCGGGTATCCTCGGTCCTGCATCCTTCATACAATGGAGTAACCACGTCTATCTCCAGTTGATCCAGCTTGGCTTTCTCTCGGGCGGCAGCTCTTGCGTTATTCGTCTGCTTGAGAAGCAGCTCTTGAATATCAGGGTCCTGCACCCAGCCTCCATCGTTGTCTGCTCCGGCATCTTCATCTTCATGATCATGCCCTTCGTCTCGATCTTCCTCATCATCATGTACGACATCTTCTACATGATGATTGTGTACAGCATCACCGTCGTGATCATGTCCTGGAGATTCTTCGTCTTCTCGCCCGCCCTCACCGCGGTGGTACTTGTCTTGTTGCCCTTCCTCATTTCTTGCCCGGCCCCCATGGACGACTTCATAGTCATCTTCATCACCTTGCCACCGATAGCCATCCATTAAACCACGCAAGAGCAGGTGGTCCCACACCTGCCCGGAATCCGGGTCCGCAATAAGGCTCTTCAGCTTGCATCTTCGACACAGACATCTTATCTCCGTCTCGTTCTTTTGAAGCATCTCGGCCTTCGTGGAGCTCAAAAACCTATTCACGATGCCTTCAGTCATCGTGCGGACCATGGTCGCCTGCGGGGTAGAGAAAAACGATATTTTAGAACCACGAAAAAATTTGGCATGACATTCCCTAAAAATAGGACCAAAAAGAATGCATAGTGCCAAAATTCTCGCCGAAACAGAAATGAATCAAAACATTCCGGCAAAATATTGGCAACTATCGCATTTCAAATACTAGTACCTTCAAACACAAACATATATGCAACACCACAAACACATGCAACACCACAAACATACATAGATCTAGCTAGGCCACAAAAAGTGCATGTGCATGTTGTTGGAGCGAGCTAGGGAGAAAAAAAGTAGATCTACATCATGAAGATAGCTTTCCCCTTACTTACCTATCAAAAAAAGGTAATTTCACCACTTAATTTTGATGAATATATGGTGGAAATGAGGTGAGGAGGAGGAGGCAGCCGAAAGCTTAGAGAAGGAGGTGGAGGGAATGAAGTGGGGAAAGTGAGTGGGTAGGTGTGGGGCTGTCCAAAATATCTTGTTGGCGTCCCAGGTTACTAATGGCGCACGGTTACTAATGGCGCACCTGCAGGTGGTGCGCCATTAGTAGTTTTGCAAAAAAGTAAAAAATATATATATACTAATGGCGCACTGGGTAATAGTGCGCCATTACTAGTTTAAACTAGTAATGGCGCACTGTGAAACGGTGCGCCATTAGTAGTTTTGCAAAAAAAAGAATAAATTTTTTTACAGTAATGGCGCACTGTCTGCCTGGTGCGCCATTACTAGTTAGAACTAGTAATGGCACACTTCGACCTGATGCGCCCTTAGTTTGTATGGAAAAATGGAAAAAAAATTAATACTAGTGGCGCACCCTATTTCTGGTGCGCCATTACTGTCTTCCACACTAATGGCGCATCACCAACTGGTGCACCATTAGTATATAGTAGTGACGCACTGCTTCCATGGTGCACCATTAGTATCAATCCTATCTATAGCCCTTTTCCTAGTAGTGGCAGGCCCTGTCCAGCGCCCCTGCTTCTTTCCTTCGTCTCCCTCGCTGCTCCCTCCGTCTCACCCATTTCTCTCCGTCTGTCTGTTCTTTGTAACAGTTCCATCGCCTGAGGAGCTCCTCTCCTGCGACGTCTTCATCCTCGCCGAGCCTCGCCATGGATGCTGCCGTCCTGGCCTCGGACCTGCCGACTCCCGCACCATCAGCTCCGAGCATACCGCTGCCCTGCGCCTCGTCTGCCTCACCGGGTTCCTCGCCAAGTCCCGCATCAGCCTCTACTTTGCCCTGGCGCCGCGCCTTTATTCTATCTCCTGGTGAAGGAGACGACCAGCAGCCAAAACGCATCGAGCGACGACTGCCTCACTGCGTTGACTGCGTCCTGATCCAGCGCCTTGGCCTCTCCAGTCGCAGCGCCCCAAGGCCCATGCCGCTCCCCTCGCCCGACCTTAAGACCCGATGTGAGCAGCTCCCCGCGCCTGGGCCAGATCTCAGTTTCAGCCCGTTTCGTGTTTTTTTCCCATAGAACATTTTTCCTAATTATCCAGGGATTTGAAGTTTTGCAGAAAAGCCCCTGTTCTTCATGCATATAATAACTCTCAATCGGTGCATCGGATTAAATGTTTTATATATGAAAAATGTCTAGAATTTTGTCTCGTTTGATAATATCCAACGTTCATCCATGTTTGAAATGTTTAAAATGCTGTTTGATTAAATTTGCTCCTATGTCATGTTAAAATGCTTTAATTCATAACTAAATAACCGTAGCTCCAAACGTAACAAACTTTATATGTAAATGGGGTAGAAAAATGCCTAGTTTATCATGGTGGCTTTAGTTTGCATGTTTAACAACTCAAAAATATGGTTTAGGGCAAAACATGACCAAACCTAATATATGCACATGAGGAGTTTCCGGATTTGTTGTTTGTTGTTCCGGCCTCATTTAAACTTGCCTTAGATAGGTAATTTTCTTTTGCTCAACCTCTCGCCATGTTTAACAACATTTAATATTGTTGGGTACATATACAAGATCGAACTAAATAACTTGAATGTGGTGTTTCGTCAATATGCCACGGAGTTGCATGTTGAGCTCCACTTAATTTGTAGGATTGTTTGTGCATTTTGCCATGCCATGTTTCATTAAACCGGACATGCATCATACTCGATTGTGCATCATGCCATGCTGATGTGGTGCTTGTTTACTATGTGGCTTGCTTATTTCTGGTGTTGCTTCTTCGGGTTAGTTCCGATAACGTCGTGTTTGTGAGGATCCGTTCGACTACGTCCGCTTGTCTTCTTTATGGACTTGTTCTTCTTCCTTGCGGGATCTCAGGCAAGATGACCATACCCTCGAAATCACTTCTATCTTTGCTTGCTAGTTGCTCACTCTATTGCTATGCCTATGCTGCGATACCTACCACTTGCTATACCGTGCCTCCCATATTGCCATGTCAAACCTTTAACCCACCTTGTCCTAGCAAACCGTTGTTTGGCTATGTTACCACTTTGCTCAGACCCTCTTATAGCGTTGTTAGTTGCAGGTGAAAATTGGAGCTTGTTCCTTGTTGGAACATGGATATTTTTGTTGGGATATCACAATATCTCTTATTTAATTAATGCATCTATATACTTGGTAAAGGGTAGAAGGCTTGGCCTTATGCCTGGTGTTTTGTTCCACTCTTGCCACCCTAGTTTCCGTCATACCGGTATTATGTTCCTTGATTTTGCGTTCCTTACATGGTTGGGTTATAATGGGAACCCCTTGACAGTTCGCCTTCAATAGAACTCCTCCAGCAAGGCCCAACCTTGGTTTTACATTTGCACTAACAACCTATCCCCTTTCCTTGGGTCGGCCAACCCAAGGGTCATCTTATTTTAACCCCCCCCCCGGGCCAGTGCTTGTCTAAGTGTTGGTCCGAAACAGAGCCACTTGTGGCGCCACCTCGGGGAAACTTGAGGGCTGGTTTTAGCTGTACGTAGTGTTCATCCGGTGTTGCCCTGAGAATGAGATATGTGCAGCTCCTATCAGGATGTCAGCGCATCGGGCGTTCTTGCTGGACTTGTTTTACCATTGTTAAGATGTCTTGTAACCTGGATTCTGAGTCTGATTGGGCTGTCCTAGGAGAAGGAATATCCTTCGTTGACCGTGAGAGCCTGTGATGGGCAAAGTTGGGACACCCCTGCAGGGTTTTGAACTTTCAAAAGTCGTGCCCGCGGTTATGGGCAGATGGGAATTTGTTAATATCTGGTTGTAGAAAACCTGAAACTTAACTTAAGTAAAACACATGAACCGCGTGTGTAGCCGTGATGGTCTCTTTCTGGTGGAGTCCGCGAAGTGAACACGGTGTTGGAGTTATGCTTGAATGTAAGTAGTCTAGGATCACTTCTTGATCATAGATTCTCGACCGTGCTTTGCCTCCTCTTCTCGCTCTCATTTGCGTATGTTAGCCACCATATAAGCTAGTGCTTGCTGCAGCTCCACCTCATACCTTTTATCCTACCTATAAGCTTAAATAGTTTTGATCGTGAGGGTGTGAGATTGCTGAGTCCCCGTGACTCACAGATTACTTCCAAAACCAGTTTGCCGGTGCCGATGAAACCGTGCAGGTGACACAACCAAGCTCAAGGAGGAGCTCGTTGAAGATCGTGTTCATTGTGTTGTTTCGTTTTTAGTTGCTCAGTAGTGGAGCCCAGTCAGGGCGATCGGGGATCTTTGTTGCTTTTGGGGTTGTCTTTTATTTTGGTTCTGTAGTCGGACCTTGATTGTATCTGGATGAATGTAATGATATTTATGCATTGTGTGATGTGGCGATTGTAAGCCAACTATGTACCTCTTGTCTCATTCATTACATGGGTTATGTGAAGATTACCCCACTTGCGACATTGCTTACAATGCGGTTATGCCTCTAAGTCGTGCTTCGACACGTGGGAGATATAGCCGCATCGTGGGCGTTACACTCGGTGCCTGAGGAACCAACTCCGGCGACTTAATGATGCACCCGGACGCTTGGCCTCACCGGAATGCGCTACTTAAAGCGGCAACGCCCAGCTAACCTCCACACCATAGCGCATCGTCCTGCTACCTCGCACCACATCCGCCATGACCGCGAGCGTGATGCTCTACGGGAGAGCTTGTCTTCGGGAATGAAGCTCGAGGTCGTCGCCCTCACTCAAGTCGCCGCTCGCGATGCAATAGCGGCATAACCGAACAGGGACATGACCGCACAAGCGGTGGCCATGCTAGCAGCCGATGACGGGAGCACTGTCAGCCACGCGTCCTACTTGCCGCCGTCCAACGTCCGACGCCGCCGAGGTCGGGGACTCCTCGAGGATGAGTAGGGCATGGGAGGTGATAGTTCCATTTTGCATCATGCTTTTATATCGATATTTATTGCATTATGGTCTCTTATTACACATTATGTCACAGTACTTATGCCTATTCTCTCTTATTTTACAAGGTTTACATAAAGAGGGAGAATGCCGGCAGCTGGGATTTTGGGCTGGAAAAGGAGCAAATATTAGAGACCTATTCTGCACAGCTCCAAAAGTCCTGAAACTCCATGGAAGACGTTTTCCAAATATATAAAAAATACTAAGAGCAAGAACTTCACCAGGGGGTCCACACCCTGCCCACGAGGGTGGGGGTGCGCCACCTACCTCATGGGCCCCCTCATGGCCCTCAAGTGACCATCTTCTACTATATGAAGTCTTTCGATGGGAAAAATAAGAAGCCATCTTCTTGGATGAAACTCCGCCGCCACGAGGCGAAACCTTGGCGGAACCAATCTAGGGCTCTGGAGGAGCTGTTCTGTAGGGGAAACTTCTCTCCCGGAGGGGAAAATCATCGCCATCGTGATCACCAACGCTCCTCTCATCGGGAGAGGGCGATCTCCATCAACATCTTCATCAGCACCATCTCCTCTCAAAACCCAAGTTCGTCTCTTGTATCCAAATCTTGTCTCCAAGTCCGGGATTGGTGCTAGTAGGTTTCTAGTAGTGTTAATTACTCCTTGTAGTTGATGCTAGTTGGTTTAATTGGTGGAAGGTCATATGTTCAGATCCTATATGCATATTAATACCCCTCTGATGATGAACATGTTTATGCTTTGTGAGTAGTTACGTTTGTTCCTGAGGACATGGAAGAAGTCTTGCTATTAGTAGTCATGTGAATTTGGTATTCGTTCGATATTTTGATGAGATGTATGTTGTCTCTCCTCTAGTCGTGTTATGTGAACGTCGACTACATGACACTTCACCATTATTTGGGCCTAGAGGAAGGCATTGGGAAGTAATAAGTAGATGATCGGTTGCTAGAGTGACAGAAGCTTAAACCCTAGTTTATGCGTTGCTTCATAATGGGCTGATTTGGATCCATATGTTTCATGCTATGGTTAGGTTTACCTTAATACTTTTGTTGTAGTTGCGGATGCTTGCAATAGAGGTTAATCATAAGTGGGATGCTTGTCCGAGTAAGGGCAGCACCCGTACACCGGTGCACCCACATACCAAATTATCAAAGTACCGAACACGAATCATATGAACGTGATGAAAACTAGCTTGACAATATTCCCATGTGTCCTCGGGAGTGCTTTTCTCTATATAAGAGTTTGTCCAGGCTTGTCCTTTGCAACAAATAGGATTGGGCCACCTTGCTGCACTTTATTTACTTTTGTTACTTGTTGCTCGTTACAAATTATCCTATCACAAAACTATCTGTTACCACTTATTTCAGTACTTGCAGAGAATACCTTGCTGGAAACCGCTTATGATTTCCTTCTGCTCCTCGTTGGGTTCGACACTCTTAATTATCGAAAGGACTATGATAGATCCCCTACACTTGTGGGTCATCAAGACTCTTTTCTCGCGCCGTTGCTGGGGAGTGAAGCGCCTTTGGTAGGTGGAATTTGGTAAGGGAAAATTTATATAGTGTGCTGAAATTTACTGTCACTTGTTACTATGGAAAGTAATCCTCTGAGGGGCTTGTTCGGGGTATCTTCTCCCTGACCAGTAGAGCAAAGAGTTGCTCCTCAACCTACTGAAAATGAAAATGAAAATGTCTGATTTGAAATTCCTTCGGGTATGATTGAAAAACTGCTAGCTAATCCCTTTTTAGGAGATGGAACAAAACATCCTAATGAGCATCTAATATATGTGGATGAAGTTTGTGGATTATTCAAGCTTGCAGGCGTACCCGGAGATGTTGTTAAGAAGAAGGTCTTCCCTTTATCTTTGAAGGGAGACGCATCAACATGGTATAGTCTATGTGATGATATGGGGTCTTGGAATTACAAACGATTGAAATTGGAATTTCATCAGAAGTTTTATCCTATGCATCTTGTTCATCGTGATCGCAATTATGTATAAAATTTTTGGCCTCGCGAAGGAGAAAGCATCGCTCAAGCTTGGGGGAGGCTTAAATCAATGTTATATTCATGCCCCAATCATGAGCTCTCGAGAAAAATGATGATTCCAAATTTCTATGCTCGGCTTTCTGATAACAATCGCACCATGCTTGATACTTCCTCTGTTGGCTCTTTTATGATGAAGACTATTGAATTAAAATGGGATTTATTGGAAAGAATTAAACGCAACTCTGAAGATTGGGACCTCGACAAAGGTAAGGAGTCAGGTATAACACCTAGGTTTGATTGTGTTAAATCTTTTATGGATACTGATATTTTTCGTAAATTTAGCACTAAATATGGACTTGACTCTGAGATAGTAGATTCTTTCTGTGAATCTTTTGCTACTTATGTTGATCTCCCCAAGGAGAAGTGGTTTAAATATCATCCTCCCATAGAATTAAAAGTAGCTGCACCTACTAAAGTTGAAGAAAAGATTGTCACTTATAATGATCCTATTGTTCCTACTTCTTTTGTTGAGAAACCACCTTTCCCTGTTAGGATAAAGGATCATGCTAAAGCTTCAACTGTAGTTCGTAAAAGCAATATTAAAACATATATACCTCCTGAGCAAGTTAAAGTTGAACCTAATATTGATATTGTTAAAGATCTCTTGTCTGATAATATTGATGGGCATGTTATTTATTTCTGTGCTGAAACTGCTAGAGTTGCTAAACCATATGCTAAAGATAAACCTAGACCTATGGTAGGCATGCTTGTTATTTCTGTTAAAATAGGAGATCATTGTTATCATGTCTTATGTGATATGGGTGCTAGTGCTAGTGCAATACCTTATTCCTTATACAAAGAAGTTATGCATGATATTGCACCTGCTAAGATGGAAGATATTGATGTCACAATTAAACTTGCCAATAGAGATACTATTTCACCAATGGGAATTGTTAGAGATGTTGAAGTCTTGTGTGGGAAAACTAAATATCCTGCTGATTTTCTTGTTCTTGGTTCCCCACAAGATAGCTTTTGTCCCATTATATTTGGTAGACCCTTCTTGAACACTGTTAATGCTACCATAGATTGCAATAGAGATGTTGTTACTATCGGTTTAGATGATATGACTCATGAATTTAATTTCTCTAAATTTAGTAGACAACACCGTGAAGAAGAATTACCTAGTAAGGATGAAATTATTGGTCTTGCTTCTATTGTTGTGCCTCCTAGTGATCCTTTAGAACAATATTTGCTAGACCATGAAAATGACATGTTTATGAATGAAAGAAGGGAATTAGATGAAGTATTCTTTAAACAGGAACCTATTCTGAAAAAAAATTACCTGTTGAAATCCACCCAAGGGTGATCCCGTGTGATCCCGTGTTTGAGCTTAAACCGTTACCTGATACTCTTAAATATGCTTATCTTGATGAGAAAAAATATATATGCTGTTATTATTAGTGCTAACCTTTCAGAGCATGAGGAAGAGAGATTATTGAAAACTCTGAAGAAGCACCGTGTTGCTATTGGGTATACTCTTGATGATCTTAAGGGCATTAGTCCCACTCTATGTCAACATAAAATTAATTTGGAAGAAAATGCTAAACCAGTTCGTGATCATCAACGCCGGCTGAATCCTAAAATGAAAGAAGTGGTAAGAAAGGAAATACTCAAGCTCCTTGAGGCAGGTATAATCTATCCCATTGCTGATAGTCAGTGGGTAAGCCCTGTCCATTGTGTCCCTAAGAAGGGAGGTATTACTGTTGTTCCTAATGATAAAGATGAATTGATCCCTCAAAGAATTATTAAGGTTATAGGATGGTAATTGATTTCCGCAAATTAAATAAGGCAACTAAAAAAGATCATTACCCCTTACCTTTTGTCGACCAGATGCTAGAAAGATTATCCAAACACATTTTTGCTTTCTAGATGGTTATTCTGGTTTCTCTCAAATACTTGTGTCAGCCAAAGATCAATCAAAGACTACTTTTACATGCCCTTTTGGTACTTTTTCTTATAGACGTATGCCTTTTGGTTTATGTAATGCACCTGCTACCTTTCAAAGATGCATGATGGCTATATTCTCTGACTTTTCTGAAAAGATTTGTGGGGTTTTCATGGATGACTTTTCCATCTATGGATCTTCTTTTGATGATTGCTTGAGCAACCTTGATCGAGTTTTGCAGAGATGTGAAGAAACTAATCTTGTCTTGAATTGGGAAAAATGCCACTTTATGGTTAATGAAGGTATTGTCTTGGGGCATAAAGTTTCTGAAAGAGGTATTGAAGTTGCTAAAGCCAAAGTTGATGCTATTGAGAAGATGCCATGTCCCAAGGACATCAAAGATATAAGAAGTTTCCTTGGCCATGCCAGATTTTATAGGAGGTTTATTAAGGACTTCTCAAAAATTTCTCGGCCTATGACTAATTTATTACAAAAAGATATACCATTTATCTTTGATGATGATTGTGTAGAAGCATTTGAAATACTTAAGAAAGCATTGATCTCTGCTCCTATTGTTCAGCCACCTGATTGGAATTTACCCTTTGAAATTATGTGTGATGCCTGCGATTATGCTATAGGTGCTGTTCTAGGACAAAGAGTTGATAAGAAATTAAATGTTATTCAATATGCTAGTAAAACCCTAGACAATGCTCAAAGAAATTATGCTACTAGTGAAAAGGAATTCTTAGCGGTTGTATTTGCTTGTGATAAGTTCAGACCTTATATTGTTGATTCTAATGTAACTATTCACACTGATCATGCTGCTATTAAATATCTTATGTAAATGAAAGATGCTAAACCTAGACTTATTAGATGGGTTCTCTTGCTACAAGAATTTGACTTACATATTGTTGATAGAAAGGGAGCTGAGAACCCCGTTGCAGACAACTTATCTAGGTTAGAAAATGTGCTTGATGACCCACTTCCTACTGATGATAGCTTTCCAGATGAGAAATTAAATGTCATAAATGCTTCTCATACTGCTGCATGGTATGCTGATTATGCTAATTACATTGTTGCTAAGTTTATACCACCTAGTTTCACATACAAGCAAAAGAAAAAGTTCTTCTATGATTTGAGGCATTACTTTTGGGATGACCCACATCTTTATAAATAAGGAGTAGATGGCGTTATTAGACGTTGTGTACCTGAGCATGAACATGAACAGATCCTACGCAAGTGTCACTCCAAAGCTTATGGAGGACACCATGCTAGAGATAGAACTGCACATAAGGTATTGCAATCTGGTTTTTATTGTCCTACTCTCTTCAAGGATGCCCGTAAGTTTGTCTTATCTTGTGATGAATGTCAAAGAATTGGTAATATTAGTAGACGTCAAGAAATTCCCATGAATTATTCACTTGTTATTGAACCATTTGATGTTTGGGGCTTTGACTATATGGGACCCTTTCCTTCCTCTAATGGATATACACATATTTTAGTTGCTGTTGATTACGTTACTAAGTGGGTAGAAGCTATTCCAACTAGTAGTGCTGATCATAACACTTCTATTAAAATTCTTAAAGAAGTTATTTTTCCAAGATTTGGAGTCCCTAGATATTTAATGACTGATGGTGGTTCACATTTTATTCATGGTGCTTTCCGTAAAATGCTTGCTAAATATGATGTTAACCATAGAATTGCATCTCCTTATCACCCTCAGTCTAGTGGTCAAGTAGAATTGAGTAATAGAGAACTCAAATTAATTTTGCAAAAGACTGTCAATAGGTCTAGAAAGAATTGGTCCAAGAAACTTGATGATGCATTATGGGCCTATAGAACTGCATACAAAAATACTATGGGTATGTCTCCGTATAAAATGGTCTAAATGCCAAGTTGTTTAAAGAAAAAATTAAAAGATGGCATGACAAAAGAATACAAAAGCGTGAATTTAATGTAGGTGATTATGTATTGTTATACAACTCTCGTTTATGATTTTTTGCAGGAAAACTTCTCTATAAATGGGAAGGACCTTATGTTATCGAGGAGGTCTATCGTTCCGGTGCAATAAAAATCAACAACTTCGAAAGCACAAATCCGAAGGTGGTGAACGGTCAAAGAATGAAACATTATATCTCAGGTAATCCCATAAATGTTGAAACCAATGTTATTGAAACCGTAACCCCGGAGGAATACACAAGGGACACTTTCCGGAACGTTCAGACTCCGAAATGGAATAGGTATGTGGTACGGTAAGTAAACCGACTCCAAAAACAGTTTTTAAGGAAATATTTCTCCGTTTTGGAATATTTAGAAAAATAGAAAAATAAGTAGCAGTCCGGGAAGGACACAAGGACTCCATGAGGGTGGAGGGCGTGCCCTACCCTACTGGGCGTGCCCCCTACCTCGTGGGCACCTCGTGTGCTCCCCGGACCACATTTTCGTACACGACACATATTTGGGTCAGCAAAAATTCATTATATAATCTCCCGGGGGTTTTGACTCCCGTATCACGCAATTATCCTTTGCCTCTGTTTCGAGCTGTTTTCTATCATGGTTGTCAAGGCCAGGCACTATGTCGTCTCCCTCCTCCTCCAACCATGAGGGCAACGATGCTTGGCTAATGAAGATAGAGCTGAAGAGAGAAGAACCTATGGATATCAACAAGGATGAAGGGATCAAGAAGGCCATGGAGGACCATGTTCCGGCAACAGAAGACACCCTTCAAATGGATCACAATCTTCTTACCCCAACAGAAATCGAAGCTTTCAAGATGATTGAGTTAGCTCGTATACAAAATAAGTATCTCACACGTGAAAATATTTTGTTGAAGGAGCATATCATCGCACTCAAGGGCATTATCCGCAAGTTAGAAGACCTCCTACGCTCGATGTGCGACTATCCATCATCAAAAACTCCACCTTCTTCACCAACAAAGAAGAATTGAGTATCTGGTATGGGCACTCCACTTGGCAACTGCCAAGCTTGGGGGAGTGCCCCGGTATCGTATCGCCATCACTTTTATCTTTACCGTTTTTCTTAGTTCGATCCTTTTGGTAATATTTTGATCCAGTAGAATAAAAGTTCTTAGTATGATCTAGTTGTGAGTTTTGCTTATTAATCCTTCTATGTAATTGAGTCTGTGAGCTATATAATAAATATTAGTGTTGAGTCAAGGGCTTGATTTTTTTGCCATGATCTTAAAGGAATAAAAGAAAAGAGAAAGAAATAAAAATAAACAAAGAGATCATGTGAGCCTTATGGAGAGTAATGAGCTCACATAGAAAAAGTATGATGAATAAAAGTTGTTGAGAGTTGATAAACATAGTTTTGGTCATCATTGCAATTAATAGGAAGTAATAAAGAAAGAGAGGTCTTCACATATAGATATACTTTCTTGGACATCTTTTATGATTGTGAGCACTCATTAAAATATGACATGCTAAAGAGTTGACGTTGGACAAGGAAGACAACGTAATGGGTTATGTTTTCTTAAATCTGAGATAAATTATATTGTCTTGGATCCTCCAACATGCTGAGCTTGCCTTTCCCCCTCATGCTAGCCAAATTCATTGCACCAAGTAGAGATACTACTTGTGCTTCCAAATGACCTTATACCAGTTTTGCCATAAGAGTCCACCATACCTACCTATGGATTGAGTTAGATACTCCAAGTAATTAAGTTGTCATCGATGCAAGCAATAAAAATTGCTCTCTAAATATGTATGACTTATTAGTGTGGGAGAAATAAGCTTTATACGATCATGTGGTATGGAAGAAATAAAAGCGACAGACTGCATAATAAACGTCCATATCACAAGTGGCAATATAAAGTGACGTTCTTTCGCATTAAGATTTTGTGCATCCAACCATAAAAGCGCATGACAACCTCTGCTTCCCTTTGCGTACTTTTATCTCCCACTTTGCATAAGAGTCATGGTGATCTTCACCTTCCTTTTTACCTTTTATCCTTTGGCAAGCACGGTATGTTGGAAAGATCCTGGTATATATGGCTAATTGGATGTGAGTTTTCATGAACTATTATTGTTGACACTACCCTTGAGGTAAAACGTTGGGAGGCAAAATTATAAGCCCCTATCTTTCTTTGTGTCCGATTAAAACTCCATACCCATAAGTATTGCGTGAGTGTTAGAAATTGTGAAAGACTATATGATAGTTGAGTGTGTGGACTTTCTGAAAAGCTCTTATACATTGACTCTTTCCTATGTTATGATAAATTGCAATTGCTTCAATGACTGAGATTATAGTTTGTTAGTTTTCAATGAAGTTTATGATTCATACTTGATATTGTGATTGAATTATTACTCTAGCATAAGAAATCATATGACAAGAATTATATAAGTTGTTGTTCTAAGAATGATCATGATGCCCTCATGTTCGTATTTTATTTTTATCGACAACTCTATCTCTAAACATGTGAACATATTTTTCGATTTCGGCTTTTCGCTGGAGGTCAAGCGAGGTCTAAGCTTGGGGGAGTTGATACGTCCATTTTGCATCATGCTTTTATATTGATATTTATTGCATTATGGGATGTTATTACACATTATGTCACAGTACTTATACCTATTCTCTCTTATTTTACAAGGTTTACATAAAGAGGGAGAATGCCAACAGCTGGGATTCTGGGCTGGAGAAGGAGCAAATATTAGAGACCTATTCTGCACAGCTCCAAAAGTCCTGAAACTCCACGGAAAACGTTTTCCAAATATATAAAAAATACCGAGAGCAAGAACTTCACAAGGGTGTGGGCGCGCCCTACCCCCTGGGCGCGCCCCCTACCTCGTGGGCCCCCGGTGGCCCTCCGGTGACCATCTTCTGCTATATGAAGTCTTTCGATGGGAAAAAAATAAGAAGCCATCTTCTCGGACGAAACTCCGCCGCCATGAGGCGGAAACAATCTAGGGCTCTGGCAAAGTTGTTCTGCCGGGGAAACTTCCCTCCCGGAGGGGGAAATCATCGCCATCGTCATCACCAACGCAACTCTCATCGGGAGAGGGCAATTTCCATCAACATCTTCATCAGCACCATCTCCTCTCAAAACCCTAGTTCATCTCTTGTATCCAATTATTCTTGTCTCCAAGTCCGGGATTGGTGCTAGTAGGTTGCTAGTAGTGTTAATTACTCCTTGTAGTTGATGCTAGTTGGTTTAATTGGTGGAAGAACATATGTTTAGATCCTATATGCATATTAATACCCCTCTGATTATGAACATGTTTATGCTTTGTGAGTAGTTACGTTTGTTCCTGAGGACATGGGAGAAGTCTTGCTATTAGTAGTCATGTGAATTTGGTATTCGTTCGATATTTTGATGAGATGTATGTTGTCTCTCCTCTAGTGGTGTTATGTGAACGTCGACTACATGACACTTCACCATTATTTGGGCCTAGAGGAAGGCATTGGGAAGTAATAAGTAGATGATGGGTTGCTAGAGTGACAGAAGCTTAAACCCTAGTTTACGCGTTGCTTCGTAAGGGGCTGATTTGGATCCATATGTTTCATGCGATGGTTAGGTCTACCTTAATACTTTTGTTGTAGCTGCGGATGCTTGCAATAGAGGGTAACAATAAGTGGGATGCTTGTCCAAGTAAGGGCTGCACCCAAGCACCGGTCCACCCACATAACAAACTATCAAAGTACCGAACGCGAATTATATGAATGTGATGAAAACTAGCTTGACGATATTCCCATGTGTCCTCTGGAGCACTTTTCTCTATATAAGAGTTTGTCCAGGCTTGTCCTTTGCTAAAAAAAGGATTGGGCCACCTTGCTGCACTTTATTTACTTTTGTTACTTGTTGCTCGTTACAAATTATCCTCTCACAAAACTATCTGTTACCACTTATTTCAGTACTTGCAGAGAATACCTTGCTAGAAACTGCTTATCATTTCCTTCCGCTCCTCGTTGGGTTCTACACTCTTACTTATCGAAAGGACTATGATAGATCCCCTACACTTGTGGGTCATAAGGAGGTGGCAGGGCATGGTGTGCCAACTGGTCGGTCCGTCTCCCGTGTTCTACTCTTCCTCGCCGGAGACCGCACCTTCGTCTTAAACCCTGCCCCCGTACATGGAGATCGCAGATGGAGGACATCGGTCGCCGCCGTAGAATAGGTTTAGGGTCGGGTTTATTTTATTTTTTTGTCCTATAAAATTTCAAAATGTAATGAAAATCTGTCGTGTTTGCATTAATCTTGGCCGGTGTATATGAACTTTCACAATAATATAGTATATTGTAGGAGTACTAGCAAGATGCTCGTGCGTTGCACGGAACATCAAGATCTTGTGGGACAAAAGGATGAACGAGGGAAGCCCTTATCTGCAATTGTCATAGTTTCCTTCCTATCCGTTAGATATAAATCGGACGGCCTATATGCAGGATGGTAGGCACACCATCATCACCAACTCTGCTTTTTATTGAACCGAGACAAAGCTAACATGCGAAGTAAATAAACACATAGGGTATACGTACACAATTTACCTTAGGCACTCCAATAGTACTCCCACTACACATTCATGCATTTCACATATTTCTACTTCTACGGGAACCTATGAAAGGGTTCACGTAAATTGTCTCTCTCTCTCGTCCCTGATTTTCATGGTGGTGGGCCCCTACCTCCCCCAATCTACAATCAATAGCTCACACGTTTCACATTATATTAATTACGTAACTGGGATTGCGTAGGTGTATAATACGTCTCCAACGTATCTATATTTTTTGATTGCTCCATGCTATTATATATTCTGTTTTGGATGTTTAATGGGCTTATTTATACAGTTCTATATTATTTTTGGGACTAACCTATTAACCGGAGGCCCAGCACAAATTGCTGTTTTTTTGCCTATTTCAGTGTTTCACAGAAAAAGATTATAAAACGGAGTCCAAACGGAATGAAACCTTCGGGACCGTGATTTTTGGAACAAACATGATCCAGAGGACTTGGAGTTGACTTCAAGCAACCAACAAGGAAGCCACGAGGCAGGGGGTGCGCCTACCCGCCCTGGGCACGCCCTCCACCATCGTGGGCCCCTCGTGGCTCCACTGACCAACTTCTTCCTCCTATATGTACCTACGTACCCTGAAAACATCAGGTAGCACCACGAAAACCTAATTCCACCACCGCAACCTTCTGTACCCATGAGATCCCATCTTGTGGCCTTTTCCGACGCTCCGCTGGAGGGGGTATTGATCACGGAGGGCTTCTACATCAACACCATAGCCTCTAAGATGATGTGTGAGTAGTTTACCTCAGACCTTCGGGTCTATAGTTATTAGCTATATGGATTCTTCTCTCTCTTTGGATCTCAATACAAAGTTCTCCTCGATTCTCTTGGAGATCTATTCGATGTAATCTTCTTTTGTGGTGTGTTTGTCGAGATCCGATGAATTGTGGGTTTATGATCAAGATTATCTATGAACAATATTTGAATCTTCTCTGAATTATTTTATGTATGATTGGTTATCTTTGTAAGTCTCTTCGAATTTTCAGTTTGGTTTGGCCTACTAGATTGATCTTTCTTGCAATGGGAGAAGTGCTTAGCTTTGGGTTCAATCTTGCGGTGCTCGATCCCAGTGATAGTAGGGGAAACGACACGTATTGTATTGTTGCCATCGAGGATAAAAAGATGGGGTTTATATCATATTGCATGAGTTTATCCCTCTACATCATGTCATCTTGATTAAAGCGTTATTCCGTTCTTATGAACTTAATACTCTAGATGCATGCTGGATAGCGGTCGATGTGTGGAGTAATAGTAGTAAATGCAGGCAAGAGTCGGTCTACTTGTCACGGACGTGATACCTATATACATGATCATACCTAGATATTCTCATAACTATGCTCAATTCTATCAATTGCTCGACAGTAATTTGTTCACCCACCATAATACTTATGCTATCTTGAGAGAAGCCACTAGTGAAACCTATGGTCCCCGGGTCTATTCTCCATCATATAAGTTTGCAATATATTTTATTTTGCAATCTTTACTTTCAATTTATATCTTATTATTATTATTATTATTATTATCTCTATCAGATCTCACTCTTGCAAGTGGTTGTGAAGGGATTGACAACCTCTTTATCGCATTGGTTGCGAGGTTCTTATTTGTTTGTGTAGGTACGAGGTGACTCGCACGTGGTCTCCTACTGGATTGATACCTTGGTTCTCAAAAACTAAGGGAAATACTTACGTTGCTTTGCCACATCACCCTTTCCTCTTCAAGGGAAAACTGTTGGGGAATGTAGTAATTTCAAAAAAAAAATTCCTACGCACACGCAAGATCATGGTGATGCATAGCAACGAGAGGGGAGAGTGTTGTCTACGTACCCTCGTAGACCGTAAGCGGAAGCGTTATATCAACGCGGTTGATGTAGTCGTACGTCTTCACGATCTGACCGATCCAAGTACTGAAAGCACGGCACCTCCGAGTTCTGCACACGTTCGACTCTGTGAAGTCCTCGCCTTCTCGATCCAGCAAGAGGGGCGAAGTAGTAGATGAGTTCCGGCAGCACGACGGCGTGGTGACGGTGTTGGTGAAGAACAATCTTCGCAGGCCTTTGCCTAAGCACTATGAAAACTATGACGGAGGATAAACTAGAGGGGACGGGGTTGCCGGCACACGGCTTGGTGTTTCTTGATGTGTCTTTGGTGCTAGCCCTGCCCCACTATTTATATGTTGAGCCCTGGGGTCGAAACTTGGAGCAAAAGCCTCCTCAAAGTTGGTTTTGCCCGAAATGCGAGAGTCCCACTCGGACTCCAAGACCAAATGCCACAAACCTTGGCGTCTGGCCCAGACGCCATGGGCCTCAGCATCTGGGTCTCCGGCGTTTGGCCCCCTGGCCTCCGCAAAACTCCTTTTGCACCTACTTATAGCCCTGTGGGCCTGACCCCTTCGCCTAACCATATCATCCAATATATGAATCTTTACCTCCGGACCATTCCGGAGCTCCTCGTCATGTCCGTGATCTCATCCGGGACTCCGAACAACATTCGGTCACCAACATACATAACTCATAGTACTATATCGTCAACGAACGTTAAGCGTGCGGACCCTACGGGTTCGAGAACTATGTAGACATGACCGAGACACCTCTCTTGTCAATAACCAATAGCGGGACCTGGATGCCCATATTGGCTCCTACATATTCTACGAAGATCTTTATCGGTCAGACCACATAACAACATACGTTGTTCCCTTTGTCATCGGTATGTTACTCGCCCGAGATTCGATCGTCGGTATCTCAATACCTAGTTCAATCTCGTTACCGGCAAGTCTCTTTGCTCGTTCCGTAATACATCATCTCGCAACTAACTCATTAGTTACAATGCTTGCAAGGCTTAAGTGATGTGCATTACCGAGAGGGCCCAGAGATACCTCTCCGACAATCGGAGTGACAAATCCTAATCTCGAAATACGCCAACCCAACAAGTACCTTCGGAGACACCTGTAGATCACCTTTATAATCACCCAGTTACATTATGACGTTTGGTAGCACACAAAGTGTTCCTCCGATAAACGGGAGTTGCATAATCTCATAGTCATAGGAACATGTATAAGTCATGAAGAAAGCAATAGCAGAATACTAAACGATCGGGTGCTAAGCTAACGGAATGGGTCAAGTCAATCACATCATTCTCCTAATGATGTGATCCCGTTAATCAAATGACAACACATGTCTATGGCTAGGAAACATAACCATCTTTGATCAACGAGCTAGTCAAGTAGAGGCATACTAGTGACACTCTGTTTGTCTATATATTCACACATGTATCATGTTTCTGGTTAATACAATTCTAGCATGAATAATAAACATTTATCATGAAATAAGGAAATAAATAATAACTTTATTATTGCCTCTAGGGCATATTTCCTTCAAAAACCAACGCATGCTCAAGAGGTAGCAAGAAGGATTTCTCACGCCGTTTCCGGGGAGATCTAATCCAAGTCAAGACATACCAAGTACCCATCACAACTCTTACCCTTCGCATTACATTATTTGCCATTTGCCTCTCGTTTTCCTCTCCCCCACTTCACCCTTGCCGTTTTATTCGCCCTCTTTTCCTTTCGCCCTCTCTTTCCGTTCGCTTTTTCTTCGCTTGTTTTCTTGTGTGTTGGATTGCTTGCTTGTCACGATGGCTCAGGATAATACTAAATTGTGTGTCTTTGCCAATACCAACAATAATGATTTTATTAGCACTCCGATTGCTCCTCTTGCCGATGCTGAATCTTGTGAAATTAATACTGCTTTGCTGAATCTTGTCATGAAAGATCCGTTTTATGGCCTTCCTAGTGAAGATGCCGCTACGCATCTAAACAACTTTGTTGATTTTTCTGATATGCATAATAAGAAAGATGTGGATAATGATATTGTTAAACATAAGCTATTTCCGTTTTTGCTTAGAGAGCATGCTAAAGGTTGGTTTTTGTCTTTGCCTAAAAATAGTATTGATTCATGGAATAAGTGCATAGATGCTTTTATCTCTAAATATTTTCCTCCCACTAAGATCATCTCTCTTAGAAACGATATTATGAATTTTAAGCAACTTGATCATGAACATGTTGCACAATGTTGGGAGAGGATGAAATTAATGATACATAATTGCCCTACACATGGATTGAATTTATGGATGATTATACAAAAAATTATGCCGGATTTAATTTTGCTTCTAGAAATCTTATAGATTCGGCCGCGGGAGGCACTTTTATGGAAATCACTTTAGGAGAAGCTACTAAACTCCTAGATAATATTATGGTTAATTATTATCAATGGCACACCGAAAGATCTACTAGTAAAAAAGTTCATGCGATTGAAGAGATTAATGTTTTGAGTGGAAAGATGGATGAACTTATGAATGTTTTTGCTAATAATCGTGCTCCTACTGATCCAAATGATATGCCTTTGTCTAGTTTGATTGAGAATAATAATGAATCTATGGATGTGAATTTTGTTGGTAGGAACAATTTTGGTATTAACGCGTATAGAGATAATTTTAATTCTAGGCCATTTCCTAGTAATTCATCTAATAGTTATGGTAATTCCTACAACAATTCTTATGGAAATTATAATAAGATGCCCTCTGATTTTGAAACTAGTATTAAATAATGTATTAGTTCGCAAAAGAGTTTCAATGCTTTGATTGAAGAAAAATTGCTTAAGATTGATGAGTTGGCTAGATACATGGATAGAATTTCTGTTGATGTTGATTCTTTGAAACTTAGATCTATTCCACCTAATCATGATATCAATGAGTCTCTCAAATCCATGAGAATTTCCATTGATGAGTGCAAAGAAAGAACCGCTAGGATGCGTGCTAAGAAAGATTGCTTTGTGAAGGCGTGTTCTTCTAGTTTTTATGAGAATAAAGATGAAGATCTAAAAGTAATTGATAATTATGGGACTGGAGATGAGTCAACTTTAGTTAGAAGGCGTCCCAGAAAAATCGCACTCTTCAGATCTTGATGCAAAAATTGGTAAAAGTGGGATTGAAGAGGTTAAAACTTTAGATAGCAACGAACCCACTATCTTGGATTTCAAGGAATTTAATTATGATAATTTCTCTTTGATAGATTGTATTTACTTGTTGTATTCCGTGCTAAATTCTCCTCATGCTTATAGTCAAAATAAAGCTTTTACTAAACATATCGTTGATGCTTTGATGCAATCTTATGAAGAAAAACTTGAGTTGGAAGTTTCTATCCCTAGAAAACTTTATGATTAGTGGGAACCTACGATTTAAATAAAAATTAAATATCATGAATGCTATGCTTTGTGTGATTTGGGTGCTAGTGTTTCCACGATCCCAAAAACTTTGTGTGATTTGCTAGGTTTCCGTGAATTTCATGATTGCTCTTTAAACTTGCACCTTGCGGATTCCTCTATTAAAAGACCTATGGGAAGAATTAATGATGTTCTTATTGTTGCAAATAGGAATTTTGTGCCCGTGGATTTCATTATTCTTGATATAGATTGCAATCCTTCATGTCTTATTATTCTTGGTAGACCTTTCCTTAGAACGATTGGTGCAATTATTGATATGAAGGAAGGGAATATTAGATTCCAATTTCTGATAAGGAAAGGCATGGAACACTTCCCTAGAAAGAAAATTAAGTTACCATATGAATCTATTATGAGAGCCACTTATGGATTGCATACCAAAGATGGCAATACCTAGATCTATGTTCGCTTTTATGCCTAGCTAGGGGCGTTAAACGATAGCGCTTGTTGGGAGGCAACCCAATTTTATTTTTGTTCCTTGCTTTTTGTTCTTGTTTATAATAAATAATTTATATATCCTCTGTTTTGGTTGTGTTTTTGTGTTTAATTAGTGTTTGTGCCAAGTAGAACCGTTGGGAAGACTTGGGGAAAGTCTTTTCGATCTTGCTATAAAAAACAGAAACTTTAGCGCTCACGAGAATTCTGCCATTTTTTATTGGAGAGTGATATTTAGTTAATTCTTTTTGAATATCATTAATAGATAAATTCCTCAAGTCCAAAAATTTATTTTAGAATTTTTGCGGTTCCAGAAGTTTGCGTCAGTTACATATTACTACAGCCTGTTCTGTTTTTGACAGATTCTGTTTTTCGTGTGTTGTTTGCTTATTTTGATGAATCTATGGCTAGTAATGGAGTTTATAAACCAGAGAAAAGTTGGAATACAGTAGGTTTAACACCAATATAAATAAATAATGATTTAATTACAGTACCTTGAAGTGGTGTTTTGTTTTCTTTCGCTAATGGAGCTCACGATATTTTCTGTTAAGTTTTGTGTTGTGAAGTTTTCAAGTTTTGGGTAAGGATTTGATGGATTATGGAACAAGGAGTGGCTAGAGCCTAAGCTTGGGGATGTCCAAGGCACCCCATGGTAAAATCCTAGGACACCAAAAAGCCTAAGCTTGGGGATGCCCCGGAAGGCATCCCCTCTTTTGTCTTCGTTCATCGGTAACTTTACTTGGAGCAATATTTTTATTCACCATATGATATGTGTTTTGCTTGGAGCATCTTGTATGATTTGAGTCTTTGATTTTTATTTTACCACAATCATCCTTTCTATACACACCTTTTGATAGAGACACACATGAATCGGAATTTATTAGAATACTCTATGTGCTTCACTTATATCTTTTGACCTATATAGTTTTTGCTCTAGTGCTTCACTTATATATTTTAGAGCACGGTGGCGGTTTCATTTTATAGAAATAATTGATCTCTCATGCTTCACTTATATTATTTTGGGAGTCCTTTAGAACATCATGGTAATTTTCTTTTGATATTATAAAAAAACTTTCATATAAGTGCATTGAATACTAAGAGAAGTTTGATACTTGATGATTGTTTTGAGATATGGAGATAGTGATATTAAAGTTATGCTAGTTGAGTAGTTGTGAATTTGAGAAATACTTGTGTTGAAGTTTGCAAGTCCCGTAGCATGCACGTATGGTAAACATTGTGTAACAAATTTGAAATATAAGGTTATTTGATTGTCTTCCTTATGCGTGGCGGTCGAGGACGAGCGATGGTCTTTTCCTACCAATCTATCCCCCTAGGAGCATGCGCATAATACATGGTTTTGGATGACTTGTAGATTTTTGCAATAAGTATGTGAGTTCTTTATGACTAATGTTGAGTCCATGGATTATACGCACTCTCACCCTTCCATCATTGCTAGCACTACTAGGAAAAGGGCGATAGATGATATGGCCACCAATAGCGCACCAGACATGTGGTGCGCCATTAGTATATACTAATGGCGCACCATGTGTAGGTGCGCCATTAGTGTCCAAATACTAATGGCGCACCACATCCACGTTGCGCCATTAGTAACAAAAAAATTCAATTTTTTCAAAACTAGTAATGGCGCACCAGTGGATAGTGCGCCATTACTAGTTAAACTAGTAATGGCGCACCACATCCACGGTGTGCCACTAGTAAATTTTTTTCAATTTATTTATTTATTTTTTCAAAAATAGTAATGGCGCACCAGTGGACAGTGCGCCATTACTAGTTAAAACTAGTAATGGCGCACTGTCAACTGGTGCGCCATTACTAAGTTTTTTTCAAAAAAAATTCAGAATTTGTATTTTTTTCAAAACTAGTAATGACGCACCGTGGGTGTTGTGCGCCATTACTAGTTTAACTAGTAATGGCACACCACTCCCATGGTGCGCCATTACTAGTTTAACTAGTAATGGCACACCACTCCCATGGTGCGCCATTACTAACTTGGCCCAAAACTTCCACCGAATGAACCCCCCCCCCCCCCCCCCCCCCCTGTGGACCGCCTTTTCAGTTTAAAAAAATAAAAGAAAATGATGGAAATGTCAAAAAAATAAAAGAAAATAAGTTTCCCATGTGATATGTGGTCTAGTTGTTGGGAAAATTTACAAATATGAATTTCGACTTTATTTGCAAAATCTCTTTGGAATTTGTAAAATGGATAATAACTTTATTATTGCCTCTAGGGCATATTTCCTTCAGTCTCCCACTTGCACTAGAGTCAATAATCTAGTTCACATCGCCATGTGATTTAACATCAATAGTTAACATCTTTATGTGATTAGTTCACATGTCCATGTGACTAACACCCAAAGGGTTTACTAGAGTCAATAATCTAGTTCACATCATTATGTGATTAACACCCAAAGAGTACTAAGGTGTGATCATGTTTTGCTTGTGAGATAATTTTAGTCAATGGGTCTGTTATATTCAGATCCGTAAGTATTTTGCAAATATCTATGTCAACAATGCTCTGCACGAAGCTACTCTAGCTAATTGCTCCCACTTTCAATATGTATCAAGATTGAGACTTAGAGTCATCCAGATCGGTGTCAAAATTTTTTATCGACGTAACCCTTTACGATGAACCATTTTGTTACGTCCATAATCGAACATATCCTTATTTCACTAAGGATAATTTTGACCGCTATATAGTGATCTACTTCCTAGATCACTATTGTACTCACTTGCCAAAATTAGTGTAGGGTATTACAATAGATCTGGTACACAGCATGGCATTCTTTATAGAACCTATGGCCAAGGCATAGGGAATGACTTTCATTCTATTTCTATCTTCTGCCGTGGTCGGGTTTTGAGTCTTACTCAATTTCACACCTCGTAACACAGGCAAGAACTCTTTCTTTGACTGTTCCACTTTGAACTACTTCAAAATCTTGTCAAGGTATGTACTCATTGAAAAACTTATCAAGCATCTTGATCTATCTCTATAGATCTTGATGTTTAATATGTAAGCAGCTTCACCGAGGTCTTTCTTTGAAAAACTCCTTTCAAACACTCATTTATGCTTTGCAGAATAATTCTACATTATTTCCGATAAACAATATGTCATTCACATATACTTATCAGAAATGATGTAGTGCTCCCACTCACTTTCTTGTAAATACAGGCTTCATCGCAAGTCTATATAAAACTATATGCTTTGATCAACTTATCAAAGCATGTATTCCAACTCTGAGATGTTTGCACCAGTCCATAGATGGATCGCTGGAGCTTGCATATTTTGTTAGCACCTTTAGGATTGACAAAACCTTCTGGTTGCATCATATACAACTCTTTTTTAAGAAATCCATTAAGGATTGCAGTTTTGTTATCCATTTGCCAGATTTCATAAACTATGGCAATTTCTAACATGATTCGGACAAACTTTAAGCATCGATACAAGTGAGAAAATCTCATCATCATCAACACCTTGAACTTTGTCAAAAACCTTTTTCGACAAGTCTAGCTTTGTAGATAGTAACACTACTATCAGTGTCTGTCTTCCTCTTGAAGATTCATTTATTTTCTATGGCTTGCCGGTCAACGGGCAAGTCAACCAAAGTCCATACTTTGTTCTCATACATGGATCCTATCTCAGATTGCATGGCCTCAAACCATTTCGCGGAGTCTGGGCTCATCATCGCTTCCTCATAGTTTGTAGGTTCGTCATGGTCAAGTAACATGACCTCCAGAACAGGATTACCGTACCACTCTGGTGCGGATCTCACTCTGGTTTACCTACGAGGTTCGGTAGTAACTTGATCTGAAGTTACATGATCATCATCATTAGCTTCCTCACTAATTGGTGTAGTAGTCACAGGAACAGATTTCTGTGATGAACTACTTTCCAATAAGGGAGCAGGTACAGTTACCTCATCAAGTTCTACTTTCCTTCCACTCACTTCTTTCGAGAGAAACTCCTTCTCTAGAAAGGATCCATTATAAGCAACGAATGTCTTGCCTTAGGATCTGTGATAGAAGGTGTACCCAACAGTCTCCTTTGGGTATCCTATGAAGACATATTTCTCCGATTTGGGTTTGATCTTATCAGGATGAAACATTTTCATATAAACATCACAACCCCAAACTTTAAGAAACAACAACTTTGGTTTCTTGCTAAACCACAGTTCATATAGTGGCGTCTCAACGGATTTAGATGGTGCCCTATTTTACATGAATGCAGCTGTCTCTAATGCATAACCCCAAAATGATAGTGGTAAATCGGTAAGAAACATCATAGATTGCACTATATCCAATAAAGTACGGTTATGACGTTCGGACACACCATTATGCTGTGGTGTTCCAGGTGGCGTGAGTAGTGAAACTATTTCACATTGTTTTAACTGAAGACCAAACTCGTAACTCAAATATTTGTCTCCGTGATCATATCGTAGAAACTTTATTTTCTTGTCACGATGATTTTACACTTCACTCTAAAATTATATGAACTTTTCAAATGTTTCAGACTTCTGTTTCATTAAGTAGATATACCCATATCTGCTCAAATCATCTGTGAAGGTCAGAAAATAATGATACTTGTCGCGAGCCTTAATATTTATCGGACCACATACATCGGTATGTATGATTTCCTACAAATCTGTTGCTCGCTTCATTGTTCTGGAGAACGGAGTTTTAGTCATCTTGCCCATGAGGCATGGTTCGCAAGCATCAAGTGATTCATAATCAAGTGATTCCAAAATCCCATCAGCATGGAGTTTCTTCATGCGCTTTACACCAATATGACCTAAACGGCAGTGCCACAAATAAGTTGCACTATCATTATTAACTTTGCATCTTTTGGCTTCAGTATTATGAATATGTGTATCACTACGATCGAGATCCAACAAACCATTTTCGTTGGTGTGTATGACCATAGAAGGTTTTATTCATATAAACAGAACAACAATTTATTCTCTTACTTAAATGAATAACCGTATTGCAATGAACATGATCAAATCATATTCATGCTCAACGCAAACACCAAATAACACTTATTTAGGTTCAACACTAAACCCAAAAGTATAGGGAGTGTGCGATGATGATCATATCAATCTTGAAACCACTTCCAACACACATCGTCACTTCACCCTTAACTAGTCTCTGTTCATTCTGCAACTCCCGTTTCGAGTTACTACTCTTAGCAACTGAACCAGTACCAAATACCGAGGGGTTGCTACGAACACTAGTAAAGTACACATCAATAACATGTATATCAAAATATACCTTTGTTCACTTTGCCATCCTTCTTATCCGCCAAATACTTGGGGAACTTCCGCTTCCCGTGACCAGTCCCTTTGCAGTAGAAGCACTTAGTCTCAGGCTTAGGTCCAGACTTGGGCTTCTTCACTTGAGCAGCAACTTGCTTGCCGTTCTTCTTGAAGTTCCCCTTCTATCACTTTGCCCTTTTCTTGAAACTAGTGGTCTTGTTAACCATCAACACTTGATGTTTTTCTTGATATCTACCTTCGTCGATTTCAGCATCACGAAGAGCTTGGGAATTGTTTCTGTTATCCCTTGCATATTATAGTTCATCACGAAGTTCTACTAACTTGGTGATGGTGACTAGAGAATTCTGTCAATCACTATCTTATCTGGAAGATTAACTCCCACTTGATTCAAGCGATTGTAGTACCCAGACAATCTGAGCACATGCTCACTGCTTCTGCTATTCTCCTCCATCTTTTAGCTATAGAACTTGTTGGAGACTTCATATCTCTCAACTCGGGTATTTGCCAGAAATATTAACTTCAACTCCTGGAACATCTTATATGGTCCATGACGTTCAAAACGTCTTTGAAGTCCCGATTCTAAGCCATTAAGCATGGTGCACTAAACTATCAAGTAGTCATCATATTAAGCTAGCCAAACGTTCATAACGTCTGCATCTGCTCCTGCAATAGGTCTCTCACCTAGCGGTGCATCAAGGACATAATTCTTCTGTGCTGCAATGAGGATAAACCTCAGATCACGGATCCAATCCACATCATTGCTACTAACTTCTTTCAACATAATTTTCTCTAGGAACATATCAAAATAAACATATGAAAGCAACAACGCGAGCTATTGATCTACAACATAGATATGCTAATACTACCAGGACTAAGTTCATGATAAATTAAAGTTCAATTAATCATATTACTTAAGAACTCCCACTTAGATAGACATCCCTCTAATCTTCTAAGTGATCACGTGATCCATA
Source organism: Triticum urartu (assembly GCF_003073215.2). Taxonomy (NCBI): domain Eukaryota; kingdom Viridiplantae; phylum Streptophyta; class Magnoliopsida; order Poales; family Poaceae; genus Triticum; species Triticum urartu. Next base: position 548,263,244 of record NC_053023.1, read on the forward strand.
TGTTGGGGAACGTTGCAGAAAACAAAAAAAATTCCTATTCGTTTCACCAAGATCCATCTAGGAGTTCATCTAGCAACGAGTCATCAGATGCATCTACATACCTTTGTAGATCGCGTGCGGAAGCGTTCAAGGAACGGGGATGAAGTAGTGGTACACGACGTGATTCAACCCACCGGAGATCCTAGCACCGAACGGACGGCACTTCCGCGTTCAACACACGTACGGTCAGCGTAACGTCTCCTTCTTCTTGATCCAGCAAGAGGGAAGAAGAGGTTGAGGAAGATGGCTCCAGCAGCAGCACGACGGCGTGGTGATGGTGGAGCTGCAGAACTCCGTCAGGGCTTCGCCAAGCACTATGGAGGAGGAGGAGGTGTTGGAGAGGGAGAGGGAGGCAACCAAAGGCGTGTGAGAAAAGCCCTCCTACCCCCCTATATATAGGAGGGCCAAAGGGGGGGCGCCGGCCCTAGGAGATCTAATCTCCTAGGGGGGGCGGCGGCCAAGGGGAGGTTTCCCTCCCCTCCAAGGCACCTAGGGGAGCCTTCCACAATTGGGACTCTTCCCTTTTGGGAAACCCTAGGCGCATGGGCCCTTGGGGCTGGTTCCCTTGGCCCATGTAGGCCAAGGTGCGACCCCTACAGCCCATGTGGCCCCCACAGGGCAGGTGGCCCCACCCTGTGGGCCCCCGGGACCCCTCCGGTGGTCCCGATACAATACCGATAACCCCGAAACTTGTCCCGATGGCCGAAACAGCACTTCCTATATATAATTCTTTACCTCCGGACCATTCCGAAACTCCTCGTGACGTCCGGATCTCATCCGGGACTCCGAACAACATTCGTGTTACTGCATATACATATCCCTACAACCCTAGCGTCACCGAACCTTAAGTGTGTAGACCCTACGGGTTCGGGAGACAGGCAGACATGACCGAGACGACTCTCCGGTCAATAACCAACAGCGGGATCTGGATACCCATGTTGGCTCCCACATGCTCCACGATGATCTCATCGGATGAACCACGATGTCGAGGATTCAATCAACCCCGTATGCAATTCCCTTTGTCAATCGATATGTTACTTGCCCGAGATTCGACCGTCGGTATCCCAATACCTCGTTCAATCTCGTTATCGGCAAGTCACTTTACTCGTACCGTAATGCATGATCCCATGACCAGACACTTGGTCACTTTGAGCTCATTATGATGATGCATTACCGAGTGGGCCCAATGATACCTCTCCGTCATACGGAGTGACAAATCCCAGTCTTGATCCGTGTCAACCCAACAGACACTTTTGGAGATACCCGTAGTCTACCTTTATAGTCACCCAGTTACGTTGTGACGTTTGGTATACCCAAAGCACTCCTACGGTATCCGGGAGTTACACGACCTCATGGTCTAAGGAAAAGATACTTGACATTGCAAAACTCTAGCAAACGAACTACACGATCTTTATGCTATGTTTAGGATTGGGTCTTGTCCATCACATCATTCTCCTAATGATGTGATCCCGTTATCAATGACATCCAATGTCCATAGTCAGGAAACCATGACTATCTGTTGATCAACGAGCTAGTTAACTAGAGGCTTACTAGGGACATGTTGGTGTCTGTTATTCACACATGTATTACGATTTCCGGATAATACAATTATAGCATGAATAAAGACAATTATCATGAACAAGGAAATATAATAATAATGCTTTTATTATTGCCTCCAGGGCATATTTCCAACACCATATCAACTAAACCATGTTCGATCATCACGTGAGATGGAGTAGTTTCAATGGTGAACATCACTATGTTGATCATATCTACTATATGATTCACGCTCGACCTTTCGGTCTCCGTGTTTCGAGGCCATATCTGTATATGCTAGGCTCGTCAAGTATAACCTGAGTATTCCGCGTGTGCAACTGTTTTGCACCCGTTGTATTTGAACGTAGAGCCTATCACACCCGATCATCACGTGGTGTCTCAGCACGAAGAACTTTCGCAACGGTGCATACTCAGGGAGAACAATTCTTGATAATTAGTGAGAGATCATCTTAAAATGCTACCGTCAATCAAAGCAAGATAAGACGCATAAAAGATAAACATCGCATGCAATCAATATAAGTGATATGATATGGCCATCATCATCTTGTGCTTGTGATCTCCATCTTTGAAGCACCGTCATGATCACCATCGTCACCGGCACGACACCTTGATCTCCATCGTAGCATCGTTGTCGTCTCGCCAATCTTATGCTTCTACGACTATCGCTACCGCTTAGTGATAAAGTAAAGCATTACAGGGCGATTGCATTGCATACAATAAAGCGACAACCATATGGCTCCTGCCAGTTGCCGACAACTCGGTTACAAAACATGATCATCTCATACAATAAAATTTAGCATCATGTCTTGACCATATCACATCACAACATGCCCTGCAAAAACAAGTTAGATGTCCTCTACTTTGTTGTTGCAAATTTTACGTGGCTGCTATGGGCTTAGCAAGAACCGTTCTTACCTACGCATCAAAAACCACAACGATAGTTTGTCAAGTTGGTGCTGTTTTAACCTTCGCAAGGACCGGGCGTAGCCATACTCGGTTCAACTAAAGTTGGAGAAACTGACACCCGCCAGCCACCTGTGTGCAAAGCACGGCGGTAGAACCAGTCTCGCGTAAGCGTATGCGTAATGTCGGTCCAGGCCGCTTCATCCAACAATACCGCTGAACCAAAGTATGACATGCTGGTAAGCAGTATGACTTATATCGCCCACAACTCACTTGTGTTCTACTCGTGCATATAACATCAAACCATAAAACCTAGGCTCGGATGCCACTGTTGGGGAACGTAGTAATTTCAAAAAACAATTCCTACGCACACGCAAGATTATGGTGATGCATAGCAACGAGAGGGGAGAGTGTTCTCTACGTACCCTCGTAGACCGTAAGCGGAAGCGTTATATCAACACGGTTGATGTAGTCGTACGTCTTCACGATCTGACCGATCCAAGTACTGAAAGCACGGCACCTCCGAGTTCTGCACACGTTCGGCTCGGTGACGTCCTCGCCTTCTCGATCCAGCAAGAGGGACGAAGTAGTAGATGAGTTCCGGCAGCACGACGGCGTGGTGACGGTGTTGGTGAAGAACAATCTTCGCAGGGCTTTGCCTAAGCACTATGAAAACTATGACGCAGGATAAACTAGAGGGGACGGGGTTGCCGGCACACGGCTTGGTGTTTCTTGATGTGTCTTTGGTGCTAGCCCTGCCCCTCTATTTATATGTTGAGCCCTGGGGTCGAAACTTGGAGCAAAAGCCTCCTCAAAGTTGGTTTTGCCCGAAATGCGAGAGTCCCACTCGGACTCCAAGACCAAACGCCACAAACCTTGGCGTCTGGTCCAGACGCCATGGGCCTCGGCGTTTGGCCCAGGGCCAGACGCCAGGGTCTCCGGCGTTTGGCCCCTGGCCTCCGCAAAACTCCTTTTGCACCGACTTATAGCCCTGTGGGCCTGACCCCTTGGCCTAACCATATCATCCAATATATGAATCTTTACCTCCGGACCATTCCGGAGCTCCTCATCATGTCCGTGATCTCATCCGGGACTCCAAACAACATTCGGTCACCAACATACATAACTCATAGTACTATATCGTCAACGAACGTTAAGCGTGCGGACCCTACGGGTTCGAGAACTATGTAGACATGACCGAGACACCTCTCTTGTCAATAACCAATAGCGGGACCTGGATGCCCATATTGGCTCCTACATATTCTACGAAGATCATTATCGGTCAGACCGCATAACAACATACGTTGTTCCCTTTGTCATCGGTATGTTACTCGCCCGAGATTCGATCGTCGGTATCTCAATACCTAGTTCAATATCGTTACCGGCCAAGTCTCTTTACTCGTTCGTAATACATCATCGCAACTAACTCATTAGTTGCATGCTTGCAAGGCTATAATTGATGTCTCTGCTACCTCTTGAGCATGCGTTGGTTTTCCCTTGTAGAGGAAAGGGTGATGCAGCAAAGCAACGTAAGTATTCCCCTTAGTTTTTGAGAACCAAGGTACCAATCCAGTAGGAGACCACGCGCAAGTCACCTCGTACCTACACAAACAAATAAGAACCTCGCAACCAACGCGATAAAGGGGTTGTCAATCCCTTCACGGCCACTTGCAAGAGTGAGATCTGATAGAGATAATAATAATAAGATAAATATTTTTGGTATTTTTATGATACTAATTGAAAGTAAAGATTGCAAAATAAAATAGATTGGAAACTTATATGATGGAGAATAGACACGGGGGGCATAGGTTTCACTAGTGGCTTCTCTCAAGATAGCATAAGTATTACGGTGGGTGAACAAATTATTGTCGAGCAATTGATAGAATTGAGCATAGTTATGATAATATCTAGGTATGATCATGTATATAGGCATCACGTCCGTGACAAGTAATCCGACTCTTGCCTGCATCTACTACTATTACTCCACACATTGACCGCTATCCAGCATTCATCTAGAGTATTAAGTTCATAAGAACAGTGTAATGCTTTAAGCAAGATGACATGGTGTAGAGGGCTAAACTCATGGAATATGATATAAACCCCATCTTTTTATCCTCGATGGCAACAATACAATATGTGTCATTTCTCCTACTGGCACTGGGATCGAGCACCGCAAGATTGAACCCAAAGCTAAGCACTTCTCCCATTGCAAGAAAGATCAATCTAGTAGGCCAAACCAAACAGAAAATTCGAAGAGACTTGCAAAGATAACCAATCATACATAAAATAATTCAGAGAAGATTCAAATATTGTTCATAGATAATCTTGATCATAAACCCACAATTCATCGGATCTCGAAAAACACACCACAAAACAAGATTACATCGAATAGATCTCCAAGAGAATCGAGGAGAACTTTGTATTGAGATCCAAAGAGAGAGAAGAATCCATATAGCTAATAACTATAGACCCGAAGGTCTGAGGTAAACTACTCACACATCATCTTAGAGGCTATGGTGTTGATGTAGAAGCCCTCCGTGATCAATGCCCCCTCCAGCGGAGCGCCGGAAAAGGCCCCAAGATGGGATCTCATGGGTACATAAGGTTGCGGCAGTGGAATTAGGTTTTCGTGGTGCTACACGATGTTTTCAGGGTACGTAGGTATATATAGGAGGAAGAAGTAGGTCCGTGGAGCCACGAGGGGCCCACGAGGGTGGAGGGCACGCCCAGGGGGTAGGCGAGCCCCCTGCCTCGTTGCTTCCTTGTTGGTTGCTTGACATCCACTCCAAATCCTCTGGATCATGTTTGTTCCAAAAATCACGCTCCCGAAAGTTTCATTCCGTTTGGACTCTGTTTGATATTTTTTTTCTGCGAAACACTGAAATAGGCAAAAAAAAATAGTAATTTGGGCAGGGCCTCCGGTTAATAGGTTAGTCCCAAAAATAATATAGAAGTGTATAAATAAGCCCATTAAACATCCAAAACAGAATATATAATAGCATGGAGCAATCAAAAATTATAGATATGTTGGAGACGTATCAAGCATCCCCAAGCTTAATAACTGCTCGTCCTCGAGTAGGTAAATGATAAAAACAGATTTTTTGATGTGGAATGCTTCCTAACATATTTCTCAATGTAATTTTATTTATTGTGGCATGAATGTTCAGATCCGAAAGATTCAAGATAAAAGTTTAATATTGACATAAAAATAATAATACTTCAAGCATACTAACTAAGCAATCATGTCTTCTCAAAATAACATGGCCAAAGAAAGTTCACCCCTAAAAATCATATAGTTTGGTCATGCTCCATTTTCGTCACACATGAATGCTCTCATCATGCACAACCCCAATGAAAAGCCAAGCAATTGTTTCATACTTTAGTAATCACAAACTTTTTTCAACTTTCACGCAATACATGAGAGTGAGCCATGGATATAGCACTATGGGTGGAATAGAATATAATGAAGGGGGTTATGTGGAGAAGACAAAAAAGGAGAAAGTCTCACATTGACGCGGCTAATCAATGGGCTAGGGAGATGCCCATCAATTGATGTCAATGCAAGGAGTAGGGATTGCCATGCAATGGATGCACTAGAGCTATAAATCTATGAAATCTCAACAAAAGAAACTAATTAAGTGGGTGTGCATCCAACTTGCTTGCTCACGAGGACCTAGGGCACTTGAGGAGGCCCATTGTTGGAATATACAAGGCAAGTTCTATAATGAAAAATTCCCGCTAGTATATGAAAATGACAAGACAAAAGACTCTCTATCATAAAGATCATGGTGCTACTTTGAAGCACAAGGGTGGAAAAAAGGATAGTAGCATTAACCCTCTTTTTTTGGGCCTTCTTTTTTTGGGCTTTCTCTTTTTTGGGGGGACAATGCTCTATTAATGATGATCATCACACCTCTATTTATTTATTTACAACTCAATGATTACAACTCGATACTAGAACAAGATATGACTCTATATGAATGCCTCCGGCGGTGTACCGAGATGTGCGATGACTCATGAGTGACATGTATGAAAGAATTATGAACAATGGCTTTGCCACAAATACGATGTCAACTACATGTTCATGCAAGGCAATATGACAATGATGATGCGTGTCATAACAAATGGAATGGTGGAAAGTTGCATGGCAATATATCTCGGAATGGCTATGGAAATGCCATAATAGGTAGGTATGGTGGTTGTTTTGAGGAAGATATAAGGAGGTTTATGTGTGATAGAGTGTATCATATCACGGGGTTTGGATGCATCCGCGAAGTTTGCACGAACTCTCAAGGTGAGAAAGGGAAATGCACGGTACCGAAAGAGGCTACACTACTAGAAAATGGCTGCTAGTGGCGCACCTTTTTTCGCTACTAATGGCGCACCACAGGTGCGCCACTAGCACCACCACGCCATTAGATTTTTTTTACTAATAGCATACCACCGGTGCGCCATTAGTATAGCCCACGGGTACCACGCAGGAGTGCGTGAGTAGCAATTTTTTTCAATTTTTTAATTTTTTTTTCAATTTAGAATTATGAACAATGGCTTTGCCACAAATACGATGTCAACTACATGTTCATGCAAGGCAATATGACAATGATGATGCGTGTCATAACAAATGGAATGGTGGAAAGTTGCATGGCAATATATCTCGGAATGGCTATGGAAATGCCATAATAGGTAGGTATGGTGGTTGTTTTGAGGAAGATATAAGGAGGTTTATGTGTGATAGAGTGTATCATATCACGGGGTTTGGATGCATCCGCGAAGTTTGCACGAACTCTCAAGGTGAGAAAGGGAAATGCACGGTACCGAAAGAGGCTACACTACTAGAAAATGGCTGCTAGTGGCGCACCTTTTTTCGCTACTAATGGCGCACTACAGGTGCGCCACTAGCACCACCACGCCATTAGATTTTTTTTACTAATAGCGCACCACCGGTGCGCCATTAGTATAGCCCACGGGTACCACGCAGGAGTGCGTGAGTAGCAATTTTATTCAATTTTTTTAAAAAAAAATTATTTTTTTTTCAATTTTTTCTTAATCTCGGGTCACTATGGCTTAATCTCAAGTCAATATGCTTAATCTCAGGTCAAATAACACTATGTGGTCAACTTCCCGAAAGGTCACCCATCCTCACACTACTCCAGCCCAAGCACGCTTAACTTCATAGTTCTATCCAACCCCAGCAACACCTCACTTGTTGTTATATCTATCATATCAATCCTATTAAACCTTGTTGATGTCTAGGACTTAGTTCATGAGTATGATGAAATTTTGAAAAACTATTTCAAACATCCCCGTCATATTACGTATCATATTTTGAAAAATAATTCAATTTTTTTTCGAAACCAATTTTTTTTCTGTTACTAGTGGCGCACCAAGCATACGGTGCGCCACTAGTAAGTTTGAAATTTTTTGAATTTTTTTGCCTCCCGATCTTAAAAGCCCCGTAACTTTTTTTCTGTTAGGTTTTTGGCGATTTTGAAAATGTTTAACGGGGTTCCCATGCAAAAATTTGATGTAACTTTTCAAGTAGATGATTTTTCATATAGAAAAAAAAAATTAATCCGAGTTCGTATGCAAAAGTTATGCCCATTTTACAAATTCCAAAGAGATTTTGCAAATAAAGTCGAAATTCATATTTGTAAATTTTCCCAACAAATAGACCACTTATCACATGGGAAACTTATTTTCTTTTATTTTTTTGACATTTCCATCAATTTC
>NC_053023.1:548272472-548287252 GCF_003073215.2 Triticum urartu
TATATATGAGTATATGACTTAGGAGTCAAGTGATAACACTTTGATCATAGGTCATACTCATCGTTCAAGCACAAGTGGGGTTACCACTTTTACATAAGGCATTGCTGTGTTCACACCATTGAGTTGCTTTAGCTCAATTGATTAGAGTAAAGCTCCCCCTAGATGTGATATCCCCCTAAGAGGGAGAACTAACCTTGGGTTTTGTCGATGATGACTTCATGTAGATGTTGAAGATGTGGATGCTCAATGTTGATGCTCAATGTTGATGCAGATCATTTGGAGCAATCCATTGGAGTGAGTTGCACTTTCAATACCTACACGGGTTAGTCCCACAAGGAACAAACAAGGATACCCATAGACATAGAGTGATGTACACACAAGATGATGTCCATGAAAGCATTAGGTTACGTTGTCCCTTGTCTTACCAACAAGAGGGTTTGTGACTCCTTGAACTAGTTTAAGTTGTGGAAGTTGTTTGCACTTGTCCTCGCCAAAATAATATAAGTGAAGTATGTTGGCGGAGTCACCCTCAAGAACTCTCTAGTCCTTCTTCTTCGGGATCCACATCATCTTGATGGGAATCCTTGGAGTTGTAGTCATACTTGATGAAGTTGAACTTGATGTAGTCTTGGGAACCCACTTGACCAAGGCCTTATGGAGCTTCTTCAAATGCATCAATCTCCTCTTGAAGCTTGTCCTTGCCCTTTTGCTTGTGGTCTTGTGGTGGAAGATCATCTTGAGCTTGTGTTCCTTGAAAAGAAGTAGGATCATACTTCTCTTGTTGAGGAACAAACTTCATCTTGGGGTATTGATCTTCATCCCACTCAACTCCATTGGCATTGAACTTTCATTCAAAACCAATACTTGATTCTTTCGGTGCCTTCCTTGCTTGCGTACAATTTCCTCAAATTGCTTACTCCCAGCAAGGCTCTTGTAAACACCTTTCTCTATAATTCCCTTCAATAAGCTATTTTCTTGCTCAAGTGTAACTTGGCTAAGAGAATCGTTAGTGGAATCAAGAGAACTACTAGAAGTAACAATATTGGATTTATCATGATTGTGTTGTTACTACTAGAAGAAGAATCTTTCTTACTCTTGTTGCTAGATTTAACTTGTGGCATATAAGTAGACAAGAGTAAACGCTTGGCAATGTAAGAAGAACTTTTCTTGCGAAGATCATCATGATTGCTTTTAAGAACCCATGCTCTTGCTCAAGGTTGAGCTTTTCAAAGCGTAACTTCTCATGAGTCTTTAAAAGTTCTCGATGATCTTCCAAGGTAGTTTCATGAGCTAACTTAGGAGTGTTTAGTTCTTTAGTTAGACGCTCAATCTTTCTTATCATCATCATCGTTTATCTTGATTAGCATGATTAATAGCAAGTTCATCATAGTTTTCATCACTAATTGTCAACAAGTAAATCATCATCACCTAGCAATCATCTTCATCACTATTGAAATCAACATACTCGGGGTGTGATACCTTTGGGCCTTTAGCCATGAAGCATCTTCCAATTCCTTCATTTGGTGAGTCAAATATGTCGTAGGAGTTGGTTGACACAAGTGCTAGACGGCAACACCTTCATCTTGAGTATATTCGGAGTCGAGTGATAACTTCTCTCGGAGTGATTGTCGGAGTCGGAGCCGGATACCCATTCACCAACATGAGCTTGATGTCTTCGTTTTGTGTAGCTCCTTGATGACTTGTCCTTCCTTTCGAATCCTTGCTTCTCCGATGTTCTTCGTTCATAACGATCATCTCTACTCCTCTCTCTCTGGTGGTGATTCTTCTCTTCTACTTCTCCTTTTGGGTGAATCTTCTCTTCTTTTGTAGGGGGCGTACACTCATTGGAGTAGTGTCCGGGTCTTCCACAATTGTAGCAATTACGCTCATGACTAGAAGATCTTTTGTCATTGTAGGACCTTGACTTGGAACTTCTTTCCTTCTACTCTTGTAGAACTTGTTGAAGTTCTTCACCATTAGGCTCAATTCCATTGAAGGTTTGTTTCTCACTTGATGATGTAGGAGCATCACATGAGGCTTTGTAAGCACCACTTGACTTGTTGTGAAGCTCTTCCTTATCCTTGAGTGACATCTCATGAGCAACAATTCTTCCAATGACTTCCGTTGGCTTGAGATCTTTGTAATTGGGCATCATTTGGATCAATGTGCACACGGTATCATATTTTCCATCCAAGGCTCTTAGGATCTTCTTGATGATGAATCTATCGGTCATCTCTTCACTTCCTAAGCCGGCAATCTCATTTGTGATGAGAGCAAGCCTAGAGTACATTTCAGCGACACCTTCACCATCCTTCATTTTGAACTTGTCAAGTTGACTTTGAAGCACATCCAATTTGGATTCCTTGACGGAGTCGGTACCCTCGTGCATATCAATCAAAGTATCCCAAATTTCCTTTGCATTCTCAAGACGGCTGATTTTGTTGAATTCTTCGGGGCACAATCCGTTGAAGAGGATATCGCAAGCTTGAGCATTGTATTGCAGCATCTTCAACTCTTCGCGTAGCTTCACGGTTCGGTTCTCTCCCATCAAAGAATTTCCTTGCAAGCCAATACACACAATAGCCCAAACGACGGGGTTATGTCCAAGAATATGCGTTTTCATCTTATGCTTCCAACTAGCAAAATTTGTAGCATCAAAGTAAGGACCTCTACAGTGGTAATTTCTCTCACTAGACGCCATACTCTCCTAGGTTGTGAAACCAAGGCTATGATCACAAAAGCTATGGAAATCAAGGCAAATGGAGACCAAAGCTCTAATACCACTAGTAGGATCGAAAGTATGTCTAGAGGGGAGTGATTAGACTACTTGACCAAATAAAAACCTAGCCTTTTCTAAATTTTAAGTCTTGGCAGTTTTTTAGCAACTTAGCACAAGTCAAGCAATCAACCCACACATGCAACTATAAGAGTATAGCAACGGAATGTAAATCATTGCACATGAAGGTAAAGGGAGGAGATTGGAGGGAGAAAACGCAATGTAGACACGAAGATTTTTGGCATGGTTCTGATAGGTGGTGCTATCGTACATCCACATTGATGGATACTTCAACCCACGAAGGGTAACGGTTGCGCGAGTCCACGGAGGGCTCCACCCACGAACGGTCCATGAAGAAGCAACCTTGTCTATCCCACCATGGCCATCGTCCATGGACTTGCCACACTAGGGTAGATCTTCACGAAGTAGGTGATGTCCTTGCCCTTACAAACTCCTTGTTTCAACTTCATAATCTTGTCGGAGGCTCCCAGGTGACACCTAACTAATCTAGGAGACACCACTCTCCAAAAGGTAATAGATGGTGTGTTGATGATGAACTCCTTGTTCTTGTGCTTCAAATGATAGTCTCTCAACACTCAACTCTCTCTCTCACATATTTGGATTTGGTGGAAAGATGATTTGGGTGGAAAGCAACTTGGGGAAGGCTAGAGATCAAGATTCTTGTGGTTGGAATGGAATATCTTGGTCTCAACACATGCGTAGGTGGTTCTCTCTCAGAAAATGTCTGTTGGAAGTGTAGGCACGTTCTGATGGATCTCCTTACTAATGAAGGAAGGGTGGAGGGGTATATATAGCCTCCACACAAAATCTAACCATTACACACAAATCACCAAACTCGGTGGGACCGAATCATGAAACTCAGTCAGACCGATTTAGTTCAAAATGTGAACGTTAGGATTTTCGGTGGGACCGACATGTCAACTCGGTGGGACCGATTTCATTAGGGTTAGGGCATAACATAATCTCGATGAGACCGATCACATAAACTCGGTAGGATCAATTTCTGTAATAGGCAAACAGAGAGTTGGTCAGGAAAACTCGGTGGGACCGATTCGCTCATTTCGGTGAGACCGAAATGTTATGAAATGGAAGCAAAGAGTTTGCATTGCGAACTCGGTGGGACCGATCGCTCATCTCGGTTGGACTGAAAAGTTATGAAGGGAAACCGGGAGTTTGCAATCCCATCTCGTTGGGACCGAGATCCCTATCAGTGAGACCGAAGTGACTAGGGTTTCTGGCAGTGGCTATGTCAAGTGAACTCGGTGGCACCGGATAGATCAAATCGGTAGGGCTGAGTTTGACTTTTGGTTTGGGACATATGTGGATATGATAAAGTGGTTGAGGGCTTTTAGAGCATACCACTAAGCATTTTGAGCAAGCAAGCCATTAAGCAACACCTCATCCCCTTTTAATAGTATTGGCTTTTCCTATGGACTCAATGTGATCTTGGATCACTAAAATGAAAATGTAGAGTCTTGAGCTTGAGCCAATGTGTCCTTAGCATTTTGAGGGGTCCACATTTCTAATCCATGCCATGCCAATCATTGAACTTTCTGAAATGATCATCTTGAAATAGCATTAGTTCAATGAGCTATATGTTGTTAGGAATTACCAAAACCACCTAGGGATAGTTGCACTTTCACTAGTGAAGATCTCTCTCCACATTTGGCTTGTGAAAATCATGTCCATGTCATAAATAATCAGTCTAGGAGGCCCATGAAATTTGATTATATTATCTAGAAAAGCGTGTGCCACTGTGGCCATTGTGTCCACAACAACCAAGATGACCTCCTTGCCTTAAGACTTTGGCAAGCCTTCTATAAAATCCATAGAAATGTGAGCCCATGCCATGCATGGTACAACAATGGTTCCAAAAGACTAGGATATAAGCATTGATCATGTTTAGATCTTTGGCATATTGGTCAATGAGACACAAAAGTTTATGTGTCCTTTTTAAGACTTGATCAGTAGAAGATGCCCTTAATCCTTTGGTAGGTTGCTCTCATGCCTGAGTGGCCTCCTGTAGGAGAAGAATGCAGAGCAATAAGAAACTTCTGCATGAGAGCATTGCCTTGTCCAATAGCAAGTTTCCCTTTGTATCTAATAATGCCATAAGTTAAAGTATATTCCCCTGGGGCAGCAGAGGCCTTGAGCATTAGTTGTTCCACCAAAGGCCAATAAAAGTTGTCATATATGTAGCTCTCTACCACTTCTTTAGCCCACACTGGTGTCACTTATGATATGGACATGATATTGCAGTATTTCCTTGAAAGAGCATCATCTACTCTATTGAAGACGCATTTTTTATATTGGATGGTGAAATCAAACTCCAATAGTTTCATTATGAGCTTGTGTTGAATTCCTCAGCAATCTTTTGGTTAGTGATAAATCTGAGAGACCGCAGGTCTATCTTGGTAATAAGCTTATTACCCAGGAAATAATGTGACCGTCTTTTGAGAGCTTCTATGATAGCTAGGGCTTCCATCTCATAGTTAGACATGGCAACATTGGTAGGGCTTGGGGAGGCACTATGGCAGTAAATGGCCTTTTCTTGTGCTAGCATGACATCTCCAATGCAGGTCCCTAATGCATTAGTTTCCAACATGAAATGCTCATTAAAGTTTGGCAGAGCTATCACATGAGCTGATATGAAAGTTTTTTGGGAAAGCTTGATCTTGTGTCTTAGTCCATTTGAATTGTCTTTTTTAAGATCTACATGGAGAGGTCTACAGATGATCCCATAATGTTGTATAAATATTTTTTTAGCAACATGATAAACCTAGAAAACTCCTTTATTAAGTGATTTTCTGATGTGTTTTCTAGTCTGCAATGGCAAAGATCTTTTTGGGGTCAGTTTTTGTTGGGAAACATTGCATGGAAAACAAAAAAATCTACGCACACACAATGACCTATCCATGGAGATGCATAGCAACGAGGGGGAGAGTGTGTCTACGTACCCTTGTATACTATAAGGGGAAGCATTTAACAACGCGGTTGATGTAGTCGAACTTCTTCGCGCTCCAACCGATCAAGTACGAAACGCACGACACCTCCGCGTTCTGCACACGTTTAGCTTGGTGTCATCCTCGCCATATTGATCAGCAAGCAGGGCGATGTAGTAGACGAGTTCTGTCAGCATAACGGCGTGGTGACGGTGGTGGTGAAGCAATCCCTCAGGGCTTCGCCTAAGCACTGCGATAATCTAGAACAGAGGAGTGAACTAGAGGCAGAGAGTTGCCGACACACGGCGTGGAATAAGCTGTGTATTGTGTGGTGCTACGTCTCCAACGTATCTATAATTTTTTATTGTTCCATGCTATTATATTATCATTCTTGGATGTTTTATAATCATTTTATATCATTTTTGGGCACTAACCTATTGACATAGTGCCAGTTGCTATTTTTTGCTTGTTTTTTACATCGCAGAAAATCAATACCAAACGGAGTCCAAACGCAATGAAACTTTTTGTGGATTTTTTATGGACCAGAAGACACCCAATGGGCCGGAGAAGCACCTGGGGGTGCCCCGAGGGGGGCACAACCCACCAGGGCGTGCCTGGGCCCCCAGGCGCGCCCAGGTGGGTTGTTCCCACCTCAGTGGCTTCCCGCACCACCTCTTTGCTCTATAAATACCCCAATATTTCATAAACCCTAGGGCAGTTGACAAAAATCAATTCCAGCCGCCGCAAGTTCTAGAAACACCAGATCCAATCTAGACACCATCACTGAGGGGTTCATCGTCCTTATTGGAGCCTCTCCAATGATGCGTGAGTAGTCTTTTGTAGACCTTCGGGTCCAAAGTTAGTAGCTAGATGGCTTTCTCCTCTCTCTTTTGATTCTCAATACAATGGTCTCTTGGAGATCCATATGATATAACTCTTTTTGCGGTGTGTTTGTTGGGATCCGATGAACTTTGAGTTTATGATCAGATCTATGTTTCTATGCATGAAAGTTATTTGAGTCTTTTGATGTCTTATATGCATGATTACTTATAGCCTCGTATTTCTTCTCTGATATTTGGGTTTTGTTTGCCCAACTTGATCTATTTATCTTGCAATGAGAAGAGGTGCTTTGTGATGGGTTCGATCTTACGGTGCTTGATCCCAGTGACAGAAGGGGATCCAACACGTATGTATCGTTGCTATTAAGGATAACAAGATGGGGTCTATTTCTACATAAATAGATCTTGTCTACATCATGTCATCATTCTTATTGCATTACTCTGTTTCTCCATGAATTTAATACACTAGATGCATGCTGGATAGCGGTCGATGTGTGGAGTAATAGTAGTAGATGCAGGCAGGAGTCGGTCTACTAATATTGGACATGATGCCTATATAATGATCATTGCCTGGATATCGTAATGATTATTTGAAGTTCTATCAATTGACCAACAGTAATTTGTTTACCCACCGTTTGCTATTTTTCTTGAGAGAAGCCACTAGTGAAATCTACGGCCCTCAGGTCTCTTCTTTATTATATGTCGGTGTACAAAAAGAGGGGTACACTTTTTGTACCCCTATAACTGTGCACGGGCAGTCTGAGCCACGGATACCACCACACCAAGCAAGGCAAGGGAGGTTAGCCAGGGTAAGATCGAAGCTCAAGAGAACTAGAACGACGCCAAGGACAAGACCACGAAGAGCAAAGGGGACAAAGCGGACTCCCCCGGCAAGATCCTTGCCGGGAGACAGTTCTAGCAGCCCCGGCAAGACCCTTGCCGCGGCGACTAGTCCCGTGCCTACGGAGCAAATCACCCTTGAGTCCACTGCCCCCAAAGGGCAAGGATTCGGGAGACATCCCCGTGGCGGCATGCAGATCTTTGTGAAGACATTCAAGATCAAATACGCACTAAGGAGACGACAACCCTTGGTGGGATCCCAGCCGAGGAAGACCACAAGGCCCCCGGCAAGTGCCTTGCTGGGGATGACAGCAGGCGCCTCGGCAAGACCCTTGCCGGGGCCCCGGCAAGGCCCTTGCCAAGGACACCTGCAGGGCCACCATCAGGCCCACATCGACTAAACCTCCACCACCGCATGCATGTAGCTGCCGACCCAACCAGCTGGGCAGGCACCCATGTGGCGGCATGCAGATCTTCATGAAGACCCACCACTGCGCCACCTTAGCTGCCTGCCTACCCACATGGCATCGCAGGCGTCGCTGGCGAGGGCGCGTGTCGACACAAGAAGGAGCGGCGACGGACGAGACAGGTTTCTCCCCCGTCCCCGATAAAGCAAGGACACCTAAGCAAGATGCATTAAATGCGCCTTGTGATGTGATGCGAGGGATAACCTCGCAGCACTGTACCCTTTCCACCTCCTGTGTGCCACTGTGGCAACCCCTTTTTTCTATAAAAGGAGGCCCGAGGCGACCAGAGGAAGGATTCGGCTTTTTGGAGCTCCTCACGCCCCATAGCTAGCTCAAGAACATAGATATACAATCCACCTAAGCAGGAGTAGGGTTTTACGCATCCTCGCGGCCCGAACCTGGATAAACGAACCGTGTGCTATCTGTTTGATCCGCTCTTCTCATGACCCCGCGCCCCGCTAACCACAGTAGGGATTCTTGTGATCCCATAGGTGTCGTTCCCACCGACATCTTTGGTGCGCCAGGTAGGGGGTGCAGTTGTGAGAATCGACTTTAGCAGTTAGCCCGGCACTCCTTCATCTTCGTGACCCTTGGAGAAGAAAGGAGGCCAGAAGATCGGCACTCGAGCGATTGCAAACAGAAGCTAAGTTGCACTGAACCCTTATTTGTTCTATCCTTCTTATATGAGGTTATTCCCCCTGGAGATGTCACGCCTTTGTATGAGAAACCTGCACGCCAGGGGGCTCTCCCACGATCGGCAACGCCCTTGCCTTGTTTCGAGTCCGCTCAATAGCTCAAGCGGCTGCGTCGAGAATGGTAGAGTAGCCTTCCGCGATGAACAACGCTCTCGATTCTGACTCGAGTCAAGCTCGACAGTTTGAGCGGCCGCATTCAGAACGGAAAGGTGGCTCGTCTGGCAGCACGCATACCCAGCAGGCCCATGGGGATCCATCCCCAAAACGCCGCTAGGGGCTTCCGCGCCGGCGAGCCTACCCAATCGACGTAGGGCTCGCATACAAATAGGAATTGAACGGGGAAATAACGTGCATGAAATTAAGAGTACTGCAAAAGTTATGTTACATCACATCATTGCTGCGGTTCTAACTAAAGATAAAATTTGTCTTGGTCGGGAACCCGCAGCGGCGAAGAAGAACGGGATGCCTAATCCCGGCGCTGGCCTTCCACCCTCTTGATTTCGTCGATGCAGTCGATGATGGGCTTGATGCGCTCCTTGAGCACCGTGAGGTCAGTACCATCCGGCAAGCTATCCATCGCGGCCTCGAAGTCAAGGTCGGGATTCCAGTACGCCATCTTGGTGAGGACCTTGGTCACGACCCTCCGACAAAGTCGCCGGGCCTCCCCGGCCAACGTGGCCGCTCTGCTGGAGTGAAGATAAGCCAAGGCTCCAAGGACGCCCTCGAAGAACTGGGTCAGCTTGGCGTTGACGGTCCTGCTGCGCTCAGGGGCATACCTCACGTTTGGCACCCCCATGGTGGCCAACTACGAGGTGACCCTGCCGGCGACGTCCTCTAGACGGCTGATCCATCTGTTCTCGCCCGCCACATATTCCTGGTGGGAGGCGGCCTCGTTCGCCCGTAGCTGCTTCTCCTCCTCCAGGCTCCTGGTCAAGGTCTCCTCCCGAGCCGTGCTCTCCGACAACATCTTCTCGAGATTCTCCAGCTTCAGCTTGAGATCTCTGATGGAGTTTTGCGCTTCGGAGAGCTCCCCAGCCCTGCTGATGACCACTCCTTGCGCCTCTACCAAGGCACTGTTGAGCGTGCTCTTCTCGTTGGACAGCTTGAGGGCCTGCTCCTTCAGCTCGTCCCGCTCTACCTCCAACTCCTTCACCTTGCCGGCATGGGCCAGAGCTTGGGCATCGAGTGCCTCTTTGTGCCTCTGCTCCAGCTCGCGAGTCCGTCGCACGACAAGGGCCTCGAGCTCCTCATCCTTGTCGCCGAGCGTTGCGGCAAGCTTCGCCTCACGCATGGAGAGGTCCTCTTCTTGGGAATCCAATGCAGCTTGATGCTGGTTCCGGGCGGCCTCTGCCGCGGCAGCCAAGTTCGCCGCCTTTTCCTGGGCCTTCTCGATGTCAGCCATCTTCATGGTGAGCTCTACATCACGCTTGGCCAATTCCTCCTGAAAGGCCCTCTGCTCCTCGCGAGTCTGGTGAAACCAGGTCTGCGTCTCAGCAACGCGCGCCTTGAAGTCCACCTCCGCGTTGTCCACCGTTGCCATCCTGGACTTGACCTTGTCCAGGCGAGCACGGTAGAGCACTTGGAGCTTCCGGAAATTGGCCCCCATGGCACAGAAAAGCTGCTCTTCTGGAGAACCATCGCCGCCAATGGCCGGCTCATCGACAACCTCGAGCCCGGTGGCGGTAGGCACCTCGCCGTCAAAGACTTCCCCTTCGATGGGCGCTCGGAAACTTCATGCCCCTGGAAGATGGACGAAAAGATCGTCGCCCAAATTCAGGTATCTGCCGGGGCCCGAGGTTGAGGAGGAAGGAGGCTGATCATCAACCACCTCTTCCTCGGCGGTGGCCTTGCCGGCTTCCCCGATGGCCCCACCGCTGGCGCCCTTGGCAGAAGCCTCATCGGTCGCCTTGGCGGCCCCCACAGCGGTGTCCTCGGCAGCATCCTTGGCGGCCTCATCAGCGGCGGCCGCGTCAGCATCTCTGGCGGCCCCCTCGGCGGCAATCCTGTCGGCCTCCGCCGCGGCCTCCTCAGCAATATTCCCAACAACAGTATCCACGTCCTCCATACCTATTGAAGGAGGGCCTGGGTAGTAATGGGAGCATTGAAGCCAAGAAAAAGAATAAGGAAAAAACAGAGACAGAGGACAGGCGACTCACGAAGAGCCAAGGGGACGAAGCGGACTCCCCGGCAAGATCCTTGCCGGGAGACAGTTCTAGCAGCCCCGGCAAGACCCTTGCCGCGGCGACTCGTCCCGCGCCTACGGAGCAAATCACCCTTGAGTCCACTGCCCCCAAAGGGCAAGGATTCAGGAGACATCCCCGTGGCGCATGCAGATCTTTGTGAAGACATTCAAGATCAGATACGCACTAAGGAGACGACAACCCTTGGCGGGATCCCAGCCGAGGAAGACCACAAGGCCCCCGGCAAGCGCCTTGCCGGGGATGACAGCAGGCGCCTCGGCAAGACCCTTGCCGAGGACACCCGCAGGGCCACCATCAGGCCCACGCCGACTAAACCTCCACCACCGCATGCATGCAGCTGCCGACCCAACCAGCTGGGCAGGCACCTGCGTGGCGGCATGCAGATCTTCGTGAAGACCCACCACTGCGCCACCTCAGCTGCCTGCCTACCTACATGGCATCGCAGGCGTCGCTGGCCAGGGCGCGTGTCGACACAAGAAGGAGCGGCGACGGACGAGACAGGTTTCTCCCCCGTCCCCGATAAAGCAAGGACACCTAAGCAAGACGCATTAAATGCGCCTTGTCATGTGATGCGAGGGATAACCTCGCAGCACTGTACCCTTTCCACCTCCTGTGTGCCACTGTGGCAACCCCTTTTTTCTATAAAAGGAGGCCCGAGGCGACCAGAGGAAGGATTCGGCTTTTTGGAGCTCCTCACGCCCCATAGCTAGCTCAAGAACACAGATATACAATCCACCAAAGCAGGAGTAGGGTTTTACGCATCCTCGCGGCCCGAACCTGGATAAACGAACCGTGTGCTATCTGTTTGATCCGCTCTTCTCACGACCCCGCGCCCCGCTAACCAGTAGGGATTCTTGTGATCCCATAGGTGTCGTTCCACCGACATTATATTTGCCTTCACAATCTATTTTTATTTGCTTTTATTTTCAGATATATCAAAAATACAAAAAATACCTTGCTGCAATTTTTGTTTATTAATTTTATCTCGCGTTCCCGCGAGATCCATTTATCCAATCTACTACACTTTTTACCTATCTTTTTACCCGTGAGGGATTGACAACCCCTCTCTTACGTCGGGTTGCAAGTATTTATTCTTTGTGTGCAGGAGCTGTTTACGTGGTGTTGTGTGGTTCTCTTACTGGTTCGATAACCTTGGTCTCATCACTAAGGGAAATACCTACCATTGCTGTGCTGCATCATCCCTTCCTCTTTGGGGAAATATCGACGTAGTTCAAGCAAACATCAAAAGGAATTTCTGGTGCCGTTGCCGGGGAGACATTATCAACATCTACCAGGTTCCTAATCACAAATCTCATCTCCTTGCAATTTACATTATTTACCATTTGCCTCTCGTTTCCTCTCCCCCACTTCACAAAAATTTGCCGTTTTATTCGCCCTCTTTTTCGTTCGCCGTTTTCTCGTCAGATCTGTTTTTGAGTGCAATCTTGTTGTGTAGTCACAATGACTCAAGAGAACACCAAGTTGTGTGATTTCTCGAATACCAAAAATAATGATTTTATTAGCACTCTAATTGCTCCTCTCGCCACTAGTGCGGTGTCTTGTCATATTAATACCGCTTTGTTGAATCTTGTTATGAAAGACCAATTTTCTAGTACTCCTAATGAGGATGCTGCTTCCCATCTTAACACGTTCGTGCAATTATGCGATATGCAAAAGAAAAAATATGTGGACAATGATGTTGTGAAGTTGAAATTATTTCCATTTTCTTTGCGAGATCGTGCAAAAATTTGGTTTTCTTTTTTGCCTCGCAATAGTATCGATTCTTGGGATAAGTGCAAAGATGCTTTTATTATTAAATATTTTCCACCCACAAAAGTTATCTCCCTTAGAACCCAGATCATGAATTTCAAGCAACTTGAACATGAGCATGTTGCACAATCTTGGGAAAGGATGAAATTAATGCTAAGGAATTGCCCAACTCATGGGTTAAATCTTTGGATGATCATACAAATTTTTTATGCGGGGTTGAATTTTGTATCTCGTAATCTTTTGGACTCCGCTGCGGGTGGTACTTTTATGGAAATTTCTTTGGGTGAAGCCACCAAATTTCTTGATAATATTATGGCAAATTATTCACAATGGCATACCGAAAGAGCTCCTACTAGTAAAAAAAGTCAATTCGGTTGAAGAAATTTCTTCTTTGAGTGAAAAAGTTGATGCTCTTATGAAATTAGTTGCTAATAAAAGTGCTCCTATTGATTTTAATGATGTGCCTTTGTCTACTTTGATTGAGCAAATTAGTGATGCCATAGATGTGAATTTTATCTCTCGAAACAATTTCAATAACAATGCTTATAGATTTAATTTTAATCCTAGGCCTTTTCCTAGTAATTCCCCTAATAGTTATGGTAATTCCTATGGTAACCCTTCTTATAATAATAATAGGAACACCTCTAATCTTGAGAATAATATTAAATAATTTATCAATACTCAAAAAGTTTTCAATGCTACAATAGAAGAAAAGTTGAATAAGATTGATGATATGTCTAGTAGTATTGATAGAATTTCTATTGATGTAGAAAATCTCAAGATAATTTTTTTTGTGCCTAAGGTTGAGGAATCAATTAAAGCTTTATATGTTTCTATGGATGAAAGTAAGAAAAGAACCGCTATTCTTAGAGCTAGAAGAGAATTTTTAGAAAAAGCATTTTCTAGTGATTGCTTTCATAAAAATGATGAAGATCTTAAAATGATTGGTGTTTCCTCTGTTGATTCCTTGTTTAGTAAAATTAAGTTTGATAATAAAGGGACTAAAGAAGAGTCAACTTTAGCTAGAAGGCATCCCAATAATTCGGAGGGTGAAAATCTTGTTGAGAAAATTAATAAAAGTGGGTTTGAAGAGGTCAAAACTTTAACTAGCACTACAAAAAAATACACTTCCGTGATGATACGTGTTTGTCACAGTAGGTCGTTTTTTCATGCATGTACATCCATGACGATTTTATGACAGAATCAAGATAGTCATACCTGTGTGTCGTAGAAGTGTTCCATGACATTACCAAAATTATCATCACGGAAGTGTCCACTTCCATGACGATAAATCGCGCGTCACAGAAGTGCTTTCGTCAAGGGTGACCGACACGTGGCATCCACCGTAACGGAACGCCGTTAAGCTATCGGGTCATTTGGATCCGATAACCCGTTAACAGCCCTGACCAATGGGAAATTTCCACGTGTAAAATTCTGATTGGCCGAAGGGAACACCTGTCAGCTCGTCAGTGGGCCAGATGTCGCCCGTCCATTGGAGGAGACATGCCTATGATACGTCGACACGTGGCTGGGCCCAACAGAGGCCCATATAGGTTAAAAAGGCCGGCCCAGTCAAAGGCCCGTAGTACTTACTCAGGTACTAGTGGGCCAGCCCAATAACGGCTGCTTAATAAAGGCCCATTTACGGCCCGAAGCCAGATCTGGCCCGTTAATTGTTCGCCGAATATTTGGGCCCAATTACAGCCCAGTGACTTTCGGCCTGTTAGAGGCCCGATGTAGACATGGGCCCATTTCAGCCCGGTGTGACTTTCGGCCTGGGAATGGCCCGTGCTGCCCATGGGCCATATATGGTCCGACGGGACATCGGGCCCACTAACGGCCCGTGATAAAGGTGGCAACAGTTAAGCCCAACGTGACTTTGGGCCTGTTAAAGGCCTGTCGCATAATTCGGCCCGTTGATGTCTGTACTAAGCTTTCGGCCTCTTAAAGGCCCATGATATCAGTGGGCCAACTAAGGCCCGAGATATGTTTCGGCCTGGTAACTGCCCGTGATATAACTGGGCCCAAAAAGGCCCGGTCTACATTTCAGCCTGCTGAAGGCCCGTCGACGACTAGTGAAAATTGAGGCCCAACATGCATTTCGGCCTGCTAAAGGCCCATGGTTTCATCTGGGCCGTAACAGGCCAGTACAATATTCAGCCTGTTAATGGCCCAACGCTACCTGGGCCAAACTAAGCGCTGGGTCCACAAAAGGCCCAACTAAAATAT
>NC_053023.1:548288252-548309009 GCF_003073215.2 Triticum urartu
CATCTGCGGCGGTTGCTGTTCTGGTGCGTTGGTTCTACGGGGCCTTAGCACGACGACTTCCCGACTGTCTACTACAACAAGGTTTGCCCGGCTCCAGCGATGGAGGGGCGATGACAGCGGCACGCCTTCGGCTCGCTTCAGTGCTTGTTGTCGTCGCTAGGTGGTCTACGGATCTGGATGTAATTTTTATTATTTTTAGTGTTCGTTGTACTACCATGATTGAAGATGAATAGATTAAAAAAATTTCGCGCAAAAAAAAACTTATCAGATCAGACGTGGCACTCGTAGAGCTTGATGTCCATCTTGAGGCGGAAGTAGAAGTAGCCCTCGGTGGCGTCGGTGCGGATGGTGGCGATGCCACGCGCCATGAAGAAGTCGCCGGTGCCGCCGACGACGGAGAGGTCGCGCGTCTCGTCGTCTATGAGGTCGGCGCCCATGAGGTTGAGGGTGCCCTTGCACGCCTTGGAGTCGAACACGAGGGAGAAGGTGAACCACGCGTTGTACGACTCCTTCTTGTCGTAGAAGTAGAAACCCTGCGCGCGCGCCGCCGGCTCCTCGTCCCCGACGGGCAGCGCCGTCCCCTCCGTGACCAGGTCGTCGAACACCACCAGCATGCCGAAGAAGGTGCCGTTGCTCCAGTGCGATGTGCTCAGGTCCGTCGGCTTGGTGGCCGGCGCCGCGGTCGCGTGCGCGGTGTTGTTTGACGCCGTTGTAGAGGATGTTGTGGAGGTAGAGCGTCATCTGCTTGCACGGCTCGTCGGAGCTGCTGGAGACGAGCCTCCTCCGGCTGCTGTCGGCGGCGGCCCCCGCCAAGCCCAGGCCGAGCATGAGCATCACGAGCACGATCTTGGAAGATGCCGCTGGGGCTTGCATTGTCGTCATTGCAACTCTCCTTGAGCTTGAGATGCGGCTGGCTGAAGTGCAGTATCTAGGGAGCAGCTCGTGACCTTGTGTTCTTGTTGCTGTTGTGTTGAGAGAGGACTCGAGCATGCGCTCTATTTATAGAGCAGGGATCGCCACTATACTTGGTTTGTTTCAGTGGCCGGAGAGTGAAATGCACGCATGGTTGGTACGCCGGCGTAGCACTATACATCCTTATTTTTATTGCAGCCCGCAGGTCGACGCTACACAAACTTACGACATAATATTATGTCTTGGCATGATCTCATTATCGCATAGGACCTAAACACCCTACTTAATGTGCCATGCAATTGTCTGTACTTGCAACTGTCCCTTTTGCTTTCTACTCTGCTTTTTTATTATGACAAAAATAGAACTCTATTTGATCATGAAAGTTTTTTCTTTGTTGTTGTAAATCTCACCTCATATCAAGAAGATACACAACCTTAAAAGAGTTTAATCCCACTCTCTGCAAACGAAGGTGCACACAACGCGCATATATACATAAATTCCAACATGCACAATGGAACAAAGAGTCCGAAATGACAAAGGAGTAATACAACTTTTTTTGCAGGAAGTTGTATAAAATTGCATGCATGTGAATCAAGTGTTCTTTTAGGCCGATGCTGACGATAGTCATACCAAGCAAAGATACTCTAATCGGAACCAAAGGATATATACGTTACGCGGTTGTACCGACCATGGGACGGGGCTTGCCTGCGCCCGGCGTGCGCCCATCTGTGCGCCGCTGACACGCGTCACCCATCCATGCCTCCCCCTCCCGTGGCCCTTTTTTAGCCGCAGAAAAAAAACCCCGAAATACCCGTCGACTAGTACACCGCTGCCCCGTCGTATTCCTCACCTCTTTTCACTTGGACCCGTAATACTTGCAGATCACCAAAACTGAATACAAAAAGGAGGGAAATAATCCCACCCAATCAGATCTCTTAATCCCGTCAAATCAAATCTCTTAATCCCGCCAATAATCAGGGATACAGAGGACTGCATCCTTGTCTCCAAATCTCACGCTGCTGCATTGGAATCAATCAGAAAATATAAAGATTAACAGAGACTGCTGAAACAACTAGCAGACTCTTATCATTCATCAATCAGTGGCGTCAAGCAGATGCAACGTCTCGAGTCTGGAGCGACCTAGAGATTGAAGAAGGATCTTCTTGTCCTCCCTGATGGCTTCTCCAGGGAGTGGTCATGGGAACCATGATGATAATGGATCAGAAACACCAAAAGTGAGATTCTCACTTGTATTCTTCATATCCTCCTTTCATCTTTCTAGTCTCCATCTTGCAATGCAAATAAACATGGTTGTTATACATCTGTGTATTAACTAAAAATGTATATTAATTGATACAGGATGTGCAAGAAACCGCAGCTACCAATGCGAAAGATCGTATTAATGAAAGAGTACCAAAGATTGGAATGAATTTTTTATCTGATGAGGAGGCTTATTCCTTTTATAACAAGTATGCTGAAGTTATGGGTTTTAGCGTCCGGAGAGGCAGTAAGCATAAAGTAAAGAACTCTAATACAATACAACAGAGGACATTTTTCTGTTCTCGTCAAGGTATTGACCACTTGTAATTTGTTTGGAGTATAATAATTTTTAGATGCACTAAGACAATATTTTCAACTACTAGGAACTCGAGCTGAAGATAAGAGAGAAGATACATTCAGTTATAGTAGGCCTGAATCACGATGTGGATGTAATGCACATATGAAAATAAGTCTTAGGAATGGATTTTATCAGGTGTATGAATTTGAGGAGACACATAACCACATTCTTGCTACTGGAACCATGGCCCAATACTTGAGATCTCACAGAAAAGTTACCGATGCACAGATAGCGGCTGCAGAGGTCGCAAAGTCTGTAGGCATTTCAAATAAAGCAACTATTGATCTTATGGCCAAAGAAGCATGTGGACAGGAGAACCTTGGTTTTATCCCGCAAGACATGAAAAATCGGTTGTACTCGAAAAGAACATTACAAGCAGCGAAAGGTGATACAGGGGGAGTGTTAGAATACATGGAGAAGAAGGTAGCAGAAGATGTCAAGTTTTTTTATTCAATTCAAGTAGATGAGGACGATTTGATAACTAATATTTTTTGGGCTGACTCCAAAATGGTCTCAGACTATGCAACTTTCGGTGATGTCATAAGCTTTGACACCACATATAGGAAACTAAATGATGGGCGTCCATTTGGTTTGATTGTTGGGGTGAATAATCACAAGAAAACTATTGTGTTTGGTGCTGCACTTCTCTATGATGAAACTGCTGAAAGTTTTGGTTGGCTTTTTAGAACTTTTCTAAAAGTTATGTCAGGGAAACATCCACAGACAATTCTAACTGATGAAGATGCAGCAATGGCCAAGGCAATCAGTGAAGTCCTACCTCACTCTCACCATAGACTTTGTGTGTGGCACATGAATCAAAATGCTTGCAAGCACCTTGGTGGAGTTGTTCCAGAATATAAGAAGTTCAATAGTGATTTCCAGCATTGTATCTATGACATAGAGGAAGAAGAAGAATTTATAAGTGCATGGAATGATATGCTTGATAAGCATGGACTACGTGAGAATACATGGCTTCAAAGGTTGTTCGAGAAAAGGGAACAGTGGGCACTAGTGTATGGTAGAAATACATTCTCTGCCCACATGAGCACTACCCAAAGAAGTGAAAGCATGAACAATGAACTGAAGCGTTACATCAGTATTAAGTATGACATGCTTACTTTTTTCGAGCATTTCGAACGGCTTGTTGCAGATAAAAGATTTGAAGAAGTGAAGTGTGACTTCAAGGCATCACAAACTACTCCCAAGATGAAGGCAGAATCAAGCTATATATTAAGGCAAGCTGTAACTACATATACTCCAGCAATATTCAAGATATTTCAGGAGGAAGTGCTTCTGACCCTGAACTATGACACATTCCTTTGTGATGACAGTGATACAGAGCAGAAGGTTTATATGGTAAAATTTCATGACACAAAACGTGAGCATGTTGTTAGATTTGCTCCAAATGAACAAAAGGTGAATTGTAGTTGTAAGAAGTTTGAATTCGCTGGAATTTTGTGCCGTCATTGCTTAAAGGTACTTGATATCAATAATATCAAGCATATCCCTGAACAATATATATTGAAAAGGTGGACAATAGATGCCAAAGTTCTAGAGATAACAAGCAATCGCAATCTGCATGAGGATCGAAAAGCAAAAATGTCAAACTACTACAAGGAGTTGTGCAGAATGTTTGTGAAAATAGCTGCTCGTGCCTCTGAATCCGACGAAACATATGATATGGTTGCTAAATGCGCAGAGCAGCTAGCACAAGCTGTGGAGAAACACTTGAAAATAAGAACTGATCCTGACCCTCCTGATCCAGATTTGGGCAACTCGTCTGTTTCACAAGGTATATATTGTACTACTAATTGCATACAGTTTTGTATAAGACTTGCATTTCACTTTATAGTTGCAGGTCCACTTATCGACTCTAGTAGAGTTTCAAAACACAACGAGGGGCTTGCCAAGCCGAGAGGTATTAAGGAGAAGGAGAAGACTGCACGAGGATCAGCAAGACCCATTGGTGGATTGGAGAAAGCAATAACAAAGAAGAAAAAGAAGAAAAATGATCCTTTACAAGTTCAACATGAAAGCACATCAATGGTCTGAAACTGTCCCACTTGTTTCACATAGAAAATTTAATTTTACTCACATTTATCTATCACTTTTTATAGGGTCGTTTGGAGCTTCTGACAAATCAAATGGGTGCACCGCAATTGCAGTACAACCACGAGAGAGAAATGCTTCAAAAGCAGAATAACTTGGAACAATGTTGATGTCACCACAACCCACTTGTGGCTTGGTGAAAGGAAAAACAAAAAAGAAGACAAACAATTCTCTACAGGCACAACTTACAAGCACATCAACGGTATAAAACTGTCACACTTGTTTCACATAGAAATAAATTTTGCTAACATTCATCAATCACTTTTTATAGGGTCATTTCGAAACTATGGCACATCAAATGGGTGTGCCGCAACTACAGTACAACCCATTCCTAAATGCTTCAGTGCAGCCATCACTTGGTAATACAGTCTCAATGTCACTGCAACCAACTGGTGGCTTTGAGATAGCAAAAACAACGCAGAAAAAGAAGGCCAGTGATTCTTTACGAGTACAACCTGAAAGCATATCGAGAGTATAAAATGATCTTGCTTGTTTCACATAGAAAATTTACTTTTACTGACATGTATCTATCATTTTTATAGGGTCATTTGGAGTTTATGACAAATCAAATGGTTGCACCGTACTTGCAGTACAACCCATTGCTAAATCCTTCAATTCAATCGTCACTTGGAAATACAATCTCGATGCCACAGAACCCAAGAATGCTGGCAGGATACCAACAATACAATACACTAATGGTATAAGCATTCTACATTGTCAACTTTTTTTTTATCATTTGAAACTTCTGCATCATTGAACTTTGCTACATTTCTGCACATAGGGCCATCCAGAAAATCACATATGCATTGAATTCCAACTGCACAACTCAGCTCTGCAGCAACAGAGCATTGGAACCTCTACCTCTACTATGATGACAGAGCAGAATCAAGTCTTCTTCCATGAACCGGAGCCAAGTTAATAAATTTGCTATGAACGATTTGTAGCTATGGCGTGACTGCCGTCCTTCTGCCATCTTGGTCCACCTTTCCTACCCCGTCATCACCCTACGTGCTTACGGCAGATCGAACGAAAAATGACTGCTCACACCAGACAAGATTTCTCACATTCGCTCCATAAGATACTCAATTTGTTGTGTACAAACTTTTGTCTCGTGTATTGAAGTCGATTTAATCAATGTCATGGTTGACACTAATTTTCTTGTTATTGGCCATGGATTGAAACAGAAATCGATCAATTATCCCTATGCATTGAAGTCGATTTAATCAAATGCATAGTTGACACTACTTTTAACTTGTTATTCACCATGGATTGAATGTGATAGTAATCAGATTATCTCTATGCACATAAGCATAGTTGGTGCTTGTCTCCCGTGGGATAGTAATCAGATTACCTCTATAAACAAGCAATAAATCAGAGCTCACGAGAGCAACAAAGCAACAAGAGAGTATACCTGTGTGGATGTGTCGTGTCTGCCGTGGAGGTAGAGCTGAATATCCTTCCGAACGGACAAACGAACGGCCGGAGCACTCCATCGCGAGCCGGAGGAGCTTCCAGCATCCAGGTCTGCCGCCTCCGGCTGACCTGCAGCACGCTCAAGGCAGCGGCTGCGCCACCCGGGATCCACCGCCTCCATGTACGGGTACGGGTTGCCACGCTCGAGCTAATTGAGGCAGCTGCGCCACCCAGGATCCACCTCCTCCCGGTCCCGGGCTGGAGCGCTCGAGCTGGTCAGGCGCGTCGCGGAGCTCAGCTCCCAGGATCCAGCTCCTCCATGTCCGGGACGGAGCGCTCGAGCTGGTGATCCGCTGCGCGTCCGGCGAGACAAGGATGAGGCCACCGGCGGGGGGAATTGCCATCCGGTGAGAGGGAAAGGGGCGCAGCTGCAGGGGGAGGACATCCGACGGCTTCATCCTCTCCGTCCTCCATGCTTGTTCCATGTCTGAGTTCTCGAGGGGAAAGAAGGCAGTAGTACTACAGTAGCATTTTTTCTACGGGAAGTGAAAGAGGTGAGGAATACGACGGGGCAGCGGTGTACTAGTCGATGGGTATTTCGGGTTTTTTTTTCTGCGGCTAAAAAGGGCCACGAGAGGAGGAGGCATGGATGGGTGACGCGTGTCAGCGGCGCACAGATGGGCGCACGCCGGGGCGCAGGCAAGCCCGATGCAAGTTAGTATAGAATTTGCATGCATGGCAATGCATGGCAAATTAAATAAGTAGTAGTTTTTAAGGCCATGGCAAATTAGTACTGCCTCCGTTCACGAATATTAGATGTTCTAATTTTTTTTTATAAATTAGATTTATATAAACATGTTTTTAGTGTGTTTGTTCACTCATTTCAGTTCGCATGCAGTCCATGTAGAAATATCCAAAATATATTATATTTGTAAATAGAGGGGGGTAGTTTTTAAGGCCTGGAAGACAATAAAGATCATACCAAGCTGGCGTCACATGCGTCCATTTCACTGAACCAACCATTTATCAACTATTGTTCTGTAAATAGCATGCTCAAACCACCTCTCAACACAACAATAACAAAAACAGAAGGTCACAAATTGTTGCCTCGATAGTCAAAATTGCACTTCACCGGCGGCAGCATAAAAGCATGGCCAATAGTATAACCAATTGTTGGCTATATGATAAAACTATCATTAACAAGTGTACTTTTTCCCTAAATCTTTTTTTCCTCTCTCGCAAGGTGTCTGGGGCAAAGCCTTGCTCGCTTTGATATCTGTTGGAGCCCATGGATTCACTTCTCCTGTGTTAGCCACTCCGGCGGCCGGTGGCTAGTATAAATGTTAGGTTTTTTTTGTGCTCATATGAACGGTGCTTGGACCGTTGGACGGATGACGACACTTTTTCATTGAGTCAGTCTTTCAGATTTCGATCCTTCTCAAGTTCAGTATAGATTTTTCCAGATCCCCAGGAGAGAGGGGCTAGGATTTCTTGTCATGCATACTCGCCAATGAGATTTAGTGACGGGTTCTTTGGATCAATTCAAGGGTTCAACGGCGATGGCTACGGCTGTAGGGCGCCGGTCCTTTGGGAACATGCATGAAGACTTCCCGGGTGTCAACGACAAGGTCAGGCCGACCTCGGTATGAGAGTGGCAACATCGGAGCGCCGACAGCTCATTCTGACGACGACGACGATAGTAGTTGTTCGGTGGTCCAGATACCCCGATGTAATTTTTATTGTGTTTGGGATGCTTGGTACTTCTAGTGGACCTTTATAATATATTTGAGTCTTTTTCGCAAAAAATGTAAGGCTATAAATCACTCGTATAATAAGGTTTGCTATAAATTTGGCTATAAGAATACTACCTTTCTCCACCTTCTTTATTTCTCTTTCTTCATATTTATTGTATTTTCCTAGGAGCATATGTAGACACAAACTATTGTGTGAGAGTCCACTCCCTTTACTTTTCATGTCTCTCCTCTGCATAGGTAAAGGTGCCACATAAGCGGGCTACAAACCTGCTATTATACTTGTTCTAAACTCAGTGATGGGTACACTCAACAATAACAATGCAAGGCGTCATGACATATGCCATGCACAGACACTGTATAATATAACGCACATGTTTGGTACTATCATGCGAACACATTGTTTGCTTTATCTTTATCTTATACATGTTAGGCTCAAACGACGACTTGTCAACTTTCACTCACCGTGATTTGACAAAACAAGCTCTAGAAAGTTATATATGGATGAATTATAATGGGTGTTTTGTACCCCACACTTGGACTCACCAAGTTCTTGCGAGGCAAGCTCAACAGAATTTTACCAAGGTGAACTCCTGCCTTCGAGCCATCTTGATATGAGCTTAATATGTATTGGCCATACTTTCCTTGTTATTTTCCTCCCTTTTCTTTGCATGGTACAACTCATGTGTGGATGAGCAATATTAATTGGAGACTAGCCAGCTCAACCATCAAGGCATCAAGTGCATGGTTAGCGTTAAGTACCACAATACCAAGCCATATCCTTCCCATGGTGTGATGCGGATTTCGTTCCAATGGGCATCATTGTTTCAAGTGATTTGTATCCTCTAGATGCTACATTTGAGTTAATAAAAAGTGCCTTTATTATCGCAAAAAATCATCGTTTCAAGTGATCCATCATCAACGATAAACACATCACATATACAAAGATAAATCTTCTTCTGGATCCTAGTACCTCTGTTCTAAAATAATAATTCACAGGTACTATGTATTACCAAGATTTAGTGACTTATTTTGATCAGTAAATGGACAAATTAATGCCCGAACGTGAAATCCATCCATTGGATAGCACCAAAGAAAAATCCAATCTTGTAAAGAATCTTCTAATGCCAGTCTAGAGACTTCAAGCTCAAAAGTCATCCTCTCCTCGCGAGCTCATTTGAGCTCGCGATGAATAGTAAAATTCAAAAAAATGACAAAAGTTGATTTTTTTTTTGTGCCAAACTTTGGCAAATGTTTTCAGTGCTTGCAAACTTTCATCATAAAGTGACATTCATGGAATTTGGAGCAAAATAATCAATATCAACACTCCCAAATACTTTCAAGAATAACACTTTTGAAGCATCAAATTTTTTTTTGCACGACTTCCATGAGTGCCATTTCATGGTGAAATTTTATGAGCACTCAAAACATTTGTCAATTTTTGCACCAAAAAAAATCTTCTTTTTGGATTTTACTGTTCCTCCGAGCTAATTTGAGCTCCAGCACACAAACAACCGGAAATTGTACTGATGGGTAAGCAAGAATGGGGGCAAGGTTGATCACGCCGTTGTGAGGTTGATGGAACTGGGAGACGGCGCAACGATGAGGAAAAGGGCAAAGGAGCTTAAGACCAAATCAATGGAGTCTCTGAAGAACGCTGGGTCTACCCAGCTGGCAGTCGATCAGTTGGTAGATCATATACTGTCTCTATGAAACTATTCGAGGTGGTTGAACCTAAACCGATGTTCGGATATATTTTGGCAAAGACCAAGAAACAAACACTGGAGCAAATGACAGCAAGACTCGTGTGCCTAAATCTTGCGACGAGAAGTAGAATTAGCTGTGCAAGAAAAGACACTCCAAGATCATAATGCAAGATCCTTTTGTCTTCTCTCATAGGGACCAAATAGTTATATTTGTTGTGACATTTGCAGCTTCGTGTGTATCATACACAAACATCTTCCAGTATATGATTTTCCTTAATTTAGTTATCTGAAAAACGAGTTAAAAGCCAACGTCTCAAACGGAAAGAGTACTGCTTACCTGGTTGCAGCAGCCAGCAGGAGATGTACTGTTTGTTTGAAACTGTACCTACTGGTATCATTTTCAAATGGCATGGAGCGCTAGTCGCTTACAAGCATTTGTCTGAATTAGGTACCTAACATGCACCTAGTGATTCAGGCAATTGCCTGAATTAGGTACCACAATTAAATTCAGCATTGTTGGGGCCATCTCAATGGGAGAAAATACACCTTTTGACAAGCATTTGTCTGAAAATAAGTCACAAATCTTTTAAATTCTGTATTGGTGGGGCCTTCTCACAAGGAGAAAACACCCTTTAAAAATTAGTGTATGCTGCTTAATGTGACATGCACACGGTATTCTTTAGTAAAAGGCGAAAGAATAGTTCGCTTTGTGCTCACCACGCAGCTGTGTGAGTTTTACAGCTCCGCACCCCACAGTCTTATGTAGCTGAGTCCCATCCCTTATCCTCTTTCCCAGGCGAGGTGGGACAAAACCAACGGATCCTGCGTCTCATGCTTCCTTCTGCTGCAGGCCTGCAGCGATCGCACACTGCACCAGAAGCCCACAAAAGTACATTATGTTGGTTAGGCCTGGCATGCAGGTGGTCGGCCCATGGAGTGACGGCCGCTGCAGCCTGCTCATGCCAACTTTCGGAGAGTCTTGGCGCAAGTGGGTGGGACAACAAGAAACGACACTTGCATGTAGGCCTCTCCCGTGCTCTCACTCCCATTAATTCACATGCATTCTATTATTGCTTTTCCAATTTTTTACGAGTATTATCTTTGAAATAAAATTTTTGTTTTAAGTTTTTTGATATATTTGAAGTAGTTTAATTTGTGTTTCGGTCATATTTGAAATCAGTTTAATAAACATTACATTATTTTAAATGTAACTGAATACATATTTCAGTTATTTAACTCTATTTTAGAAAAATATTAATATATATTTTAGTTATTTTCACACCACATAAATCATTTTTGGAATAATATAAAATCATTTTTAATAGTTGTTATCACTTGCGAATTTTGTTTCAATCTTACTAAATATGAATGAGTTTTAAATATATCCGATATCACCCTTGTTTGAAAGGCCTTTTTACCATGATTTCAAATAATTATAAAAAACAAAAAAAACAGAATTCAAGTGTAAGGATATGAAGCATATAAATCACTAAGAAAATTAAAATGCGAACTTTTTATACTTAAGACATATATATGAGAGAGAATGGAACATCCTTGCATGCACCTTAATTGCAATATCGTCCTTCTTCATTAGCTTGCCGACATTTTGTCTATACCATTTAGTCAGGGCGTCAATGTAGTTCCCGCTCTTTTTCTATGAAAAAATGGAGATAATGGTATCTTCCTGGATATTGAGAATTGTGTTCTCATATGCGTGACTCTAAGGACGAAATCACTTGCCCCTCCGTAGGCCTTACTAGATACGAAAATGCAGAGTATTTGGCTGGCCAAGAGAAGGAACTCTCGAGTTGGCTCCAATTCCAAACAAAGCCCCAAGTAAGATTCATGAGACAGCTTCCTGTTGGTCCTGTTAAAATGGACATGGAGTGTTTGGCCATTTCGCAAGATCTGCTACCTTCCAGTGTCGGTGGGGTGTATGTGTGTGTGGACAAAACCCCGCTCGAAGGAGTCTAACTCGTGTTTGTGATACCATCAACTAGTACTAGTACCGGCTTCTCACCTAATGTGTTCTTCTTTGGAATGAAAATTGAAATGCGTCATCTCCATCCAACACTAATGTCATATTAATTGCAACATTTATAACTGACAGATGCACCTTTTTGCATGCAAATGCAGATGACATTAATTGAGAATATTGACTCTGTGTGCACAGAAGAGTAGACCACCGTGTATCATCATGTATTGGATATGTATCCGTAACCGACAAATTCATTAAGCTTTAAATGCAGGCATCACTACAGGAAACAGAAAATTTGCCGTCAGTATTGTTCTTTGCCGTCAGATTTTTGTCGAGACAGACGGCAAAGACTAATTTTGCCGGCAGCTGCTGACGGCAAAGAACGTCTAACGGCAAAGCATACTTTGCCGTCTGTCGTTTTACTTACAGATGGCAAAATATGCTTTGCCGTTTGTTTTC
Organism: Triticum urartu; assembly: GCF_003073215.2. NCBI lineage: Eukaryota > Viridiplantae > Streptophyta > Magnoliopsida > Poales > Poaceae > Triticum > Triticum urartu. Next base: position 548,300,199 of record NC_053023.1, read on the forward strand.
TTACTTATAGACGGCAAAGTGAGCACTTTGCCTTGTGTAAATAAAAAAACAGATGGCAAAAAAAAGACAGACGGCAAAATAAACACTTTGTTGTCTGTGAATAAAAAAACAGATGGCAAAGTTTTTTGCCGTCTGTCTTTTTATTTACAGATGGCAAAGCGAACACTTTGCCGTCTGTAAATAAAAAGACAGACGGCAAAGAAGAAACACAGCACGCGGATCCATCTCGTGGATCGGTGACATGGCACGATCTGCGCCGCCCGCACAAGCCCCTCCCTCGCACCATGCGCGCCCCGACCCACCCACCCACGCCCCCACCCGCTGGCCCACCACCACCCGCTGGCCCCTGCCTTATCCTCTCCCCTCGTTCATCTCTGTCCTCTCCTCTGCCCACACCTCTCTCTCTCTCGCTCGATGCACGGCACCCCGCCTCCACAGGCTGCCGCGTCCGCGCGCGCCGAGCGCCACTTGCGTCCGCGTGCCGCCGAGCGCCGCCTGCCTCCTCCCGCGTCCGCGCACGCCGTCGCCCGCGTTCCCCCATGCCACGGGTCGCCGCTGCCTGTGCCCGCCTCGGCACGCCACCCGCGACCGCGCGCCGCCTACCTCCGCCGTGCGCCACCCACCGGTCGCGCTGCATGTGCTTGCCTCAGTGTGTAGCCCGCCTCCGTCCGCGTCCGAGCGCCACGCGCCGCGGAGTGTCGTCCGCAACCTCTGCCTGCTTCTCCGCCCGCCTCCGCCTCGTGTCCGCTCATCCCCCTTCGGTTACGGCGCGCGGGGCGCCTGCCGACGGGCGCTACCCCACGCCAGGAGAACCGCGCCCGGTGCGGTCTTGCAGCAGGGCTCTGGAGTTCCTCCCCGGCGCACCCGAGCCCTCTCTCTGTAAAATTATCTGTAAAGAATGTTGTAGCAGAGTTTTGTAAATCAATTATGGGAAACGTTGATGTTCAGGTTTGTAAATTTGTTGTGTAAATCGATCTATAAACAATGTTGTAGCAGTAAAAACCATTCAGAATGGATGGTGAGCTATCTCAAAAACAATGTTGTAGCTGGAAAAAAAATATGTTCAGGTGTCCTAGGAATTGATTATGGTAAATTTGTTGTGTAAATCCAACTATAAAGAATGTTATAATATTTTGATATTGAAGTGTCCTGCCAATTTGTTAAATTAGAAAAAAAAATACTTTGCTGTCTGTAAAGTAGGTTGGCTGATGGCAAAAAATCGTGTTTTGCTGTCTGTAAAGTAGTTTGATGGCAAAGAATCGTGATTTTTGCCGTTTGTTATTTTTGTGCTGATGGCAAAGACTAAGATTGGCTGACGGCAAAGTCTTTTCCGTCTGCCCGATGATTGCTGACGGCAAAGTACCTCTTCGCCGATTAAACGTTGCCGTCTGAGTTCGCCGTCAGCTGGCTGACGGCAAAGCCTTTGCCGTCAGTAATTTGGCCTTTGCCGTCTGTATCTCCCTGACGGCAAATTACCTGTTTCCCGTAGTGCATCTTAATGCAGGAACTCACTAACGCGGTTTTTTTAGAAAAGGAGGATGACCCCCGGCCTTTGCATCTGGGCAATGCATGCGGCCACTGTATTAATGCAGAGTATTTGGCGGCGAGGCTGCGCCCTTCGCGTGGGGGGGGGGGGTGTGGTGTTTGGGGGGGGGGGGGGAGAGATAGGTACAAACTCATCTTTCATCCATCACCCATTAGCGGTTTAGCATTAAATCCTTCTATCAATTATGAATTAACACTAAACAGCCTACATGCCCCATAAGAGATCATAGTAATCTAAAAGAATAGTACTTGAAACGATATGCCTTAGAAAGAGATAACAGGGTTTAACCTAAAAGAATAATACAATACTTGGGTGCATATGCATTAGAAATAGATAACATGGTTTAGAACTTATGTATTTGGTTTATCTGGGACAAAACCCCGCTCGAAGGAGTCTAACTCGTGTTTGTGATACCATCAACTAGTACTAGTACCGGCTTCTCACCTACTCCCTCCGTCCATGAATAAGTGTACATCTAATTTTGTTCTAAGTCAAAGTTTTAGAATTTTGACTAACTTTATAGAATATAGTAGTAACATATATGACATCAAATTGGTATATTGTCAAAGTACATTTCAAAGCGGATCTAGTGATACTAATTTAGTGTCATAAATGCTTTTACTTTTTTCTAGAAAATTGGTCAAAGTTTTAAAACTTTGACTTAAGACAAAAACTAGATGTACACTTATTCGTGGAAGGAGGGAGTAATGTGTTCTTCTTTGGAATGAAAATTGAAATGCGTCATTTCTCACCTAATGTGTTCTTCTTTGGAATGAAAATTGAAATGCGTCATCTCCATCCAACACTAATGTCATATTAATTGCAACATTTATAACTGACAGATGCACCTTTTTGCATGCAAATGCAGATGACATTAATTGAGAATATTGACTCTGTGTGCACAGAAGAGTAGACCACCGTGTATCATTGTGTATTGGATATGTACCCGTAACCGACAAATTCATTAAGCTTTAAATGCAGGCATGCATCTTAATGCAGGAACTCACTAACGCAGTTTTTTAGAAAAGGAGGATGACCCCCGGCCTTTGCATCTGGGCAATGCATGCGGCCACTGTATTAATTATTTTCACAAGACCTTACAAAGTCATACAATAGTAAGACTAAAGCCACTGTCCAAGCAACAATTGTCGCTACACCTATCCAATTGATGAAGGGGCGCTGATAGCCTGGGCCTAATACCAAACAGACATCGTAGCCAGACCTAACATGTAAGACCTGAGATCCCAACCAGGACGCCTGCCGGGTATGGGAACCCACCAGTCCGGCGTGCTTCTCAATCAGGACGCTTGCCGGGTGTTAGAGTTGTGTCGAATATTATTGTACAAGATAGGTTACAGTTGGATTTGTAGTTGTATTGTGTTTACATAGGATGTGGAGTCATGTCCTAGTAGGACACTTGTATCCTAGGCCTCTCATATATAGCGGGGGTAGACACACGATGTAACCTATGCCAACATAATAGCACAGGAACACAGGGGAAGCTGGCGGCATGTGCCGGCGTCCAGGGCGACCTGGTGCGGTATTGTAGCAGTGTCATGGGGAGGAGCACCCATAGTCAGGCCCCGGGGATGTAGCCATATCGGTGAACCTCGTTAACAAATCTCGGTGTTGTGCTCGTGTGATTGCTTGGTCCTCGGATGATCAACGGTATGCCTTGGATTTATTCTAACACCGGGTATGAGGCCACCGCAGCCACTTGCTAGCAATCCATCTTCAGAGCTATGCTGCTGCATCAACCTTGCCCGATCTAGCTGCCGCCGACGCCACCACGACGCCAGACAGTGTCGACCACTTGCACGTGTCCATCACCACACATCTGACGTCAAGCCTCCGCTGCTCCATGCCGCCAAGAGCCGTCACCATGAATATGTAGAAAGAGACACCGCTTCATCGAAGAAGCCATCCGCTGGGCCCTCGAACCCGAGTGCATCTCCAAGAATGCCGCCCCCAAGGGGGTAACGACGCATTAATGCCGCCATCATGCGATGAATTGATCTAGGGTTTTCCTCGGAGGTATCAGGGTGCTGCGCCTGCGAGAGCCATTCGTCCGCCTCCTACTTCTTATGTGATTCACAAAAAATAAGTAAGTCTATATATACAACATCACTCATCGATGGCCCCATTCGAGGTGCATATTTACACGAAAAATCACACATCAGCGTCCTCGATTATTGGTCATATACTCTGATCCATTACTTTCATTCGTATACCTAGTGGCAAACTACAACAAATTAACCAAATTCGAAATCAAATAAAACAGCAAAGAAAGTACGAAATGACCTACCAAATCAGTACTGGCGAGTACCGTATAGCTAATTAATCCTCCAAGCAGTTAACAAACATTAATGATCTATATGGCCGGCCGGCCGGCTTGCTAGTTGTAAGGGTAGTGGCCAAGCCGGAGCTCCAAGTCCACGTCCTCCCTGCTGTCCCCATCCCTTCCCAAGGTAAGCCCCAAGTGAGCCTGATTCCCACCGGCACCGTCTTGCTGGCCGGCAGCCGGCGGCGCAGCCCCACGAGACTTGCCTCCGCTGCCACCGCGGTCCTTGCGGTGGATGTTCATGTGCCCGCCGAGCGCCTGCGCGTTGGTGAACCCCCTCTTGCAGAAACTGCACTCGTAGTATGCCGGCGCCCGCCTTGACCCGCCGGTATCCTCTGGCGAGCCGCTCTTGTGGAAGTCCCCTCCCTCCATATTCTGCTTTCAAAAGTTACGAGTCGGTGTTTGTTCGGAGCTTCTAGGGTTTTGGGTAGTAACTACCAAGTTAGGAGAAATGTGTTGAGGCAACAAGGGCAGGTGTGCTATATAGTGACAGATAGAAACGGCTGCTACTCCAGTTGGTAGCGTCGGGGAGGCCGGGGGCTGATGGACATGGCTTGATTTGTCGTCTAGTTTTGGCGTTTGGACGGAACCACGATCGAGTAAACTACTCGGCCGGCCGGCCGGCCGGCGCTCCCCTTGCCGCCCTCGTTGGCGAATACAGCACAACGCTCTTGTTTGGCGTGGCGTAGGGATCGGCGAGAATGCCAAGTTAGTTATACAGATGGGTGCGTACGTCAGTGCGTGTTGCCGTGACAGTGTTAGGGACCAACTCACTGTCTCACAAGCTTACAGAGGAATTCTTCTCAGTAGCGATTCGAGGGAGTCTTGAGGAGGAAGGTGTACAGAAAGGGGAAAAGATACAAGTTCAGCCGCCGCCGTGCCGTTGGTGACCCCAGCCAGGATGCCCTTCTCGTTGCAGAGGGGAAAAGATACAAGTTCAGCCGCCGCCGCCGTGTTTTTTTTAGGCAAGAGTATATTTTTTTGAGGCAAGAGTATATGTAGATGGCTAAATCCTATTCGGCGCCCTCTGCGCCCAGTACTATCTGCAAACGGGCGCACACCCCCTGTCCTTGCTGGGCCGGCCCATCTAACTTGTTTTTCTTCTGTTTTTCCAAAAAAGAGAAAAGAGACCTCCAGTGCTGCGATTCGAACCTGGGACTTCCTATCTAATTGTAAAGGGAAACGTTTAACGCCGGGCGACCGGCTAGAAATTGGGCCGGCTTCCTTCCACTCTTGTTGCCTTGTGCTAGCCCACTCTTCCCTTTCTTCGCACGGAGCCACGAACGTGTCCCTCTCTTTCCTTATCCAGTTGCTACCAAGCATCCTTATCCTGTCGCTCACCCATCAAATTCACCACCATCGTTTTCCTCATCCGAGCTTCTCCCCGGCTCCCACCACCATCTCTTCTCAGTCCACCATCCCCCACCTTCCCATCCCGCTCAGGTGTGTCTGCATTGGAAGCGACGGCGCGGTGCAGTGAGGTCGCAAGGTGAAGCATGCTGCTACGAGGTCGAAGCCATGGGGGCGCTGCTATGAGCCGTCCCTAACCATGAGAGCTGCTCCGAGCGGCACAACATCCTGAGACCATCGGGCATCGGCTCGAGCGATGCTACAAACAGTTAGCGCGATGCTGCAACCGGTGTAGCCCCTGCTACAACTGGTGTCACCACTACTACAACTCTCCGAAGCCGGCCACGGTGACCATCGATGCAGAAAGTTGCAACCACCTCTACACGGAGCTGGAACCGCGGCGTTGAAAGCTACAACCACTGTCGGGGAAAGCAGCAACCACCAGCTAGTTTTGCTTTTTTTTTGCTACAACCGTTTATTTTTCTGCTGGAAGCATCACCATTTTTTGCTACCGCCGGTGCTTTGGGTTTCCTAGAACTAGCGCCCGATTTTGCCTTTTTGCTACCACCGGCATTTTGGTTTGCTGGAGCGAGCTTCATTTTTTGCTACCACCGGCATTTTTTATTTGTTGGAACATTGTTCAATTTGTAATTTTTGCTACCACCGTTTTTTTGGTTTGCTGGAACCAGTGCCAGTTTTTGCTACAATCGTTCACGAAGAAGTTTGTGGCTGTGCAGAGCTACAATGGTCACCACAACATTTGGATCCATGGTCGCGGCAAGCTACAGCAGTCACCGCACCGAGCTGGAACCCTGGTTGCGCTTTGCTGCATTTGAAAGGATCGAAATGAACCTAGAGGGGGGTGAATAGGTACAATTGCAAATTTTAATTGTTACTTAGCAATTTTAGGCAATAATGCGGAATATGAAAGTGAGCCTAAAATTTGCAAGTGTGACGCTAAGAGCTAAGTAAGATAAACAAGTAACACAAGTATGTAAGTAGGCAAGCACAATATGATATAAGTAAGTGCTAAGAGACAAGTAACCACAAGTAAAGAGTTAGGGTTAGGAATAACCGCAACTCCGGGAGACAAGGGTGTATTCCGATGTTCACTTCCTTGGAGGAAGCTACGTCACCGTTAGAGAGGTGGATGTTACCACGAAGGGGCACCAATGCCACGAAGGCTCGCCCTATTCTCCCTTTGAGACAACACTACGGAGACGTTTCTCAACCACTAGTGGTAGACCTTGGGATGGTCTCCAAACCCTCACAAACCATTTCGGGGGTAACCACAATGGTCGATTCCTCTCCGAAAGACTCCTACCACCTAGGAGTCTCCAACCTCCAAGAGTAACAAGAACGATGGGAAAAGCTCAAGACTTGCTCAAATCACGAATTCCTTTGGTGCAAAGAAGGGGAAGGAGTGGATCTATCACTTGATCAGACAACTTCTCTCAAATGCTCTCAAATTCCTTGGGGATCTAAGATTTGGTGTGGAGGAGTGTGAGAGAGAGAGAGTGAAATGTATTCTTAGCAAGCTCAAAGTGAATGGTCAACCTTATCCCGAAGTGGAAAAGTAACCGTCTGAGTCACTTAAGTGCACTGTAGAGGTCGGACATCCGGACAGGACCGGAGTCCGGTGGCACAGATAGGGGTTGTCCCTTGATAACCCACAAGTATAGGGGATCGCAACAGTTTTCGAGGGTAGAGTATTCAACCCAAATTTGTTGATTCGACACAAGGGGAGCCAAATAATATTCTCAAGTATTAGCAGCTGAGTTGTCAATTCAACCACATCTGGAAACTTAATATCTGCAGCAAAGTGTTTAGTAGCAAAGTAATATGATAGTAGTGATAACGGTAGCAAAAGGCAACAGTAGTAAAAGTAATGTTTTTGGTATATTTTGTAGTGATGATAGCAATATCAACGGAAAAGTAAATAAGCGAAGAACAATATATGGAAAGCTCGTAGGCAATGGATCAGTGATGGAGAATTATGCCGGATGCGGTTCATCATGTAACAGTCATAACCTAGGTGACACAGAACTAGCTCCAGTTCATTGATATAATGTAGGCATGTATTCCGAATATAGTCATACGTGCTTATGGAAAAGAACTTGCATGACATCTTTTGTCCTACCCTCCCGTGCAGCGGGGTCCTTACGGAAACTAAGGGATATTAAGGCCTCCTTTTAATAGAGAACCGGAACAAAGCATTAACACATAGTGAATACATGAACTCCTCAAACTACGGTCATCCAACCGGTAAGTATCCCGATTATTGTCACTTGGGGGTTATGATCATAACACATAATAGGTGACTATAGACTTGCAAGATAGGATCAAGAACACTCATATATTGGTGAAAACATAATAGGTTCAGATCTGAAATCATGGCACTCGGGCCCTAGTGACAAGCATTAAGCATAGCAAAGTCATAGCAACATCAATCTCAGAACATAGTGGACACTAGGGATAAACCCTAACAAAACTAACTCGATTACATGATAGATCCATCCAACCCATCACCGTCCAGCAAGCCTACGATGGAATTACTCACGCACGGCGGTGAGCATCATGAAATTGGTGATGGAGGATGGTTGATGATGACGATGCGACGGATTCCCTCTCCGGAGCCCCGAACGGACTCTAGATCAGCCCTCCCGAGAGGTTTTAGGGCTTGCGGCGGCTCCGTATCGGTAAACGCGATGATTTCTTCTCTGATTTTTCTCCCCGAAACTCAATATATGGAGGTGGAGTTGAGTTGGAGAGGCAACAGGGCCCACGAGGTAGGGCGCGCCCCCCACCCTCGTGGAGGTGGTGGGCCCCCTGGCCTTCATCTTTTGCAGGTATTTTTCTTATTTTCTGAAAAGTGCTCCGTGAAGTTTCAGGTCATTCCGAGAACGTTTGCTCCTGCACATAAATAACACCATGGTAATTCTGCTGAAAACAGCGTCAAGTCGGGTTAGTTCCATTCAAATCATGCAAGTTAGAGTCCAAAACAAGGGCAAAAGTGTTTGGAAAAGTAGATACGTTGGAGACGTATCAACACCCCCAAGCTTAAACCTTTGCTTGTCCTCAAGCAATTCAGTTGATAAACTGAAAGTGATAAAGAAAACTTTTACAAACTCTGTTTGTTCTTGTTGTTGTAAATATGTAAAGCCAGCATTCAAGTTTTTAGCAAATATTATAACTAACCACATTCACAATAACGCATAGGTCTCAATTTTACTCATATCAATGGCATAATCAACTAGCAAGGCATAATAATAAATCTCGGATGACAACACTTTCTCAAAACAATCATCATATGATATAACAAGGTGGTATCTCGCTAGCCCTTTCTGAGACCGCAAAACATAAATGCAGTGCACCTTTAAAGACCAAGGACTGACTAGACATTGTAATTCATGGTAAAAGAGATCCAGTCAAGTCATACTCAATGTAAACTAACAATAATGAATGCAAATGACAGCGGTGCTCTCCAACTAGTGCTTTTAATAAGAGGATGATGACTCAGCATAAAAGTAAATAGATAGGCCCTTCGCAGAGGGAAGCAAGGATTTGTAGAGGT